>NC_092271.1:24171035-24456035 GCF_036320965.1 Panulirus ornatus | reverse complement strand
CCACAAGAACCAGCAACACTACCAGAATGTGGTAGTGACATCACTCCAACAGGAGGACGTCCGTTCGTCTACTGTTCTTCACTCGACCCATAACTTCACACTTGAGAAGAAAAGTCTAAGAAAATAATAAAGTTCATATGATACTTTGTGTTTAATTTCTTGCATCAATTTGACATCACATTTACTATTTTACATGAGATAATTCCAACGAAATAGTAAATAATGAAGTAAAAAGCCAGCAATAAATGATGATTATATAGATAAAAATGTCTTTTACACTGTGAAATGACCTACGCATTTCCTTGAGAAGGAAACTAAAGGAAATATACTTAAACATTCCAAATCTTATACTATAAACATACAGAGAAACAGCACATGTTTCATACCCTAACTGGTCACCCAACATAATCAGCATCACAAATTCTATTTCCAAAAAGCTGTGGATGTTGTATAGCTTCCGTACTTATTTTTCTTAAACATTTATTACATAAGCAAGAAAACGTACTGACATGCTTACCAAAATTCTCATGTATCAAAAAGATATCAGAGATATACATATCATATAAAGTTCTTTTTTCATACATATTCGGTATTTCCCACGTTAGCGAGGTAGCGTTAAGAATAGAGGACTGAACGTAAGAGGGAACATCTTCACTTGCCCCCTTCTCTGTTCCTTCTTTTGGAAAAGTCAAAATTAGAGAGGAGGGTTTCCAGCCTCCTGTTCCCTCTCCATATAGTCGCCTGTTACGACGAGCAAGGAATACGTGGGAAGTATTCTTTCTCCCTTATCACAGGGATAATAAATATGTAAATGAGTATATATATATATATATATATATATATATATATATATATATATATATATATATATATATATATATATATATATATATATATATATATATATATATATATATATATATATATATATATATATATATATATATATATATATGTCATTATTACATAAGACAAAAAGCCCTTTATCCAGGGATTCTTGCATCTTCTAATCTGAGATGGATAAACTCCTAAGTTGGGTGTAGGCTTACAGCCTTGCCCAAGATTCAAACACGTGTGGGTCTTAGCCCGGGCGATTCCGTGCTGATGTGTTTGTGTGTGTGTGTGTGTGTGTGTGTGTGTGTGTGTGTGTGTGTGTGTGTGTGTGTAAGTCATTGGTTTTTACTGTACATGGAGAGAATTTTTAACTTGTAAGGCCTCACCCACCAAATTCTCTTCTGTCATACAAGTTTACTGAATTCATGTATGTGACTGCATTAACCATATCCTCACTCATTCCTTTGTACAACTGACAATGAGTTCCAGATTACATCAAGTTTAGATATTCTTATTCTAACCAGGAATCATATGAGCAAAAATGAATATACTTGCACCCCATATTGAACAGCAGTTCAAGGTAGTCAAAGTTCAAGATGTGTGCTAATGAAAGTATTAGTTCGGAGCAGGTGGGAGGTGTGAAACGCTTCAGTATCAGAGTAGCTGAGTTCTAGGTGCGGATTGTTGGAGATTTGTTTAACCAGACCTGTGGTGCACAAGGACAAATCTGTACCTGTCAAGAGAGAGAGAGAGAGAGAGAGAGAGAGAGAGAGAGAGAGAGAGAGAGAGAGAGAGAGAGAGAGAGAGAGAGAGAGAGAGTTGCTAAGAATAGTTCAAGACTAAAACAATCAGCATATGCAGGTAAGTAGGGTAGAGTTTCAGCGTGTGATTCTTGGAAAGTCTGTGTGTGCAGAGAGAGAGAGAGAGAGAGAGAGAGAGAGAGAGAGAGAGAGAGAGAGAGAGAGAGAGAGAGAGAGAGAGAGAGAGAGAGAGAGGGGGGGGGGATGGAGGGAGCTAATGTGAGTTCAAGACCTGCCAAATTATTTCTCCAGTCACCGAAAAAGATTGCTCGTCAACTCGGGGTCAGGACCTTGAGGGAAAGACTACCTATAAAAGCACGCGCGGGACGGAGGCAAGCACCAGATCCTCTCCTGACAGCGAGGTACAACTACACCCCAGCCAACATGAAGTGTCTGCGAGCTCTGGTGAGTATACACACAAACACTGGCCAGGTGCTGGTGCTGTCTCAGGTCTCTGCTAATATCGTTAGTTGTTGCTCTTGGTTATTTATAACTTGTTCATGAACTTGAGCGTCGAGCTTCACCCACAAGTGTAACTTCTACTTCTGTCTCCTTCTCCAGCTGATGATGGCGGCCATGATGGCCACAGTGTCCATGGCCCTGGCAGAGCCCGAACCCGAGCCATCTGGAGGATATGGTGGCTCTGGCGGCTTTGGCGGTTTCGGTGGCGGCCTCGGCGGTTTTGGCGGGTAAGACAATATATGAAATTTTCTGAGATTATAAACGACAGAGAAGCATCAGCTACTTGTCTTTGAGATAGGATCTGATATCACATCGTCCAGGCGTGCGTCTTTCTATTCAAGTTAGAGTCTGCATTCAGTATTACCATCTCTTAATTTCAAGTTATTCTCATAGAATACCTAGGATTAAATAAGTAATAACCTCCTGTAGAATTTCTTTAGTTCAATAAGTTCACCTTTGTACATATTGTTGAATCTTTAATCATTTTCTAGCATTCGTCAAAACTGATGCTGCTTTTATGAAAACTATGTATGAATCATCGATGAATGACAAAAGATAACACCATATACCTACTCCAATTAGACTATGTTGTTGATAATTTGTACTTCCTACATTACTATAGGTTGGGTGGAGGCTACGGTGGGCGTAGCTTTGGTGGTGGTGGAGGTAGATTTGGTGGTCGCTCTGGTGGTGGCTACGGGGGCCGCGGTAGTTTCGGTGGCCGGAGTGGCTTCTCTGGTGGCTTTAGCAGTGGCTTTAGAGGTGGTCGTGGAGGCTATGGCTACTATGGATAGAATCAACAAACTGGATGTATGGACGAACGAGATCTACCCACAAGAACCAGCAACACTACCAGAATGTGGTAGTGACATCACTCCAACAGGAGGACGTCCGTTCGTCTACTGTTCTTCACTCGACCCATAACTTCACAACCTTGAGAAGAAAAGTCTAAAAAAATAATAAAGTTCATATGATATTTTGTGTTTAACGTCTTGTACCAATATGATATTACATTTACCATTTCACGTGAGAAAATTCCAACTGAATGGTAAATAAAGAAGTAAAAAGGGAATCATAAATGGTGATTATACAGAGAAAAGTACTTTTTACCCTTTGAAATGACATACTCACTTTTTTTAGAAGAAACCTAAAGGAAATACACTTAAACATTCCAAAGTTTATATCATAAACATAAAGAGAAACAGGACATGTTTCATACCCTCACTGGATACCCAACATAATCAACATCACATATTCTGTTTCAAAAAACCTGTAGATGTTGTATCGCTTCCTTGATGGTTTTTCTTAATAGCAGTTACATTACACAGTTATTACATAAAAGAACTCGTATATATATATATATATATATATATATATATATATATATATATATATATATATATATATATATATATATATATATATATATATATATATATATGTATATATATATATATATATATATATATGTATCTATGACATGTATGTATATACATGTGTATGTGGGCGGGTTGGGCCATTCTTTCGTCTGTTTCCTTGCGCTACCTCGTTAACGCGGGAGACAGCGACAAAGCAAAATAGATAATAAAATAAATATATATATATATATATATATATATATATATATATATATATATATATATATATATATATATATATGTGTGTGTGTGTGTGTGTGTGTGTGTGTGTGTGTGTGTGTGTGTATCATTGTTATCTTAGACAAAATGACCCTTTCTCTAGGGATTCCTGCAGCTTCTAATCTGGGATGGCGAAACACCTGGGTTAGGTGTAAGCCTACAGCCTTGCCCAAGAATTCAAACCCGTGCGGGTCCTATCCTGGACGATTCCGTGTTAGAGATACAGAGGATGTGGAACACACTCAGCCTTCACACCTAAATCAGACTTATTTTTACATATGTGTGTGTGTGTGTGTGTGTGTGTGTGTGCGCGCGGGAGCGGGGTGGGGCATAAATGATGTCTCCTTTGTCTTTTTACTCTAAACGTTGTTGTTTGTCAACGGAGGGAGTGTCTCTTTTTTTTTTTTTAATGTGCAGTGAAGCATTGCCTGTTGTTTATCGCTTAATTCATTACGTTTTGAATATTCTTTTAATATTGGTTGTTTGGTGATTTGGGAATTTAGTTCTATCGACTACTAGGGGTCATCAAGACGCCAGTTGGGTGGTATCTTGGGTTTTAGTTCTATCGACTGCCAGTGTCATATCATTTCCGACATTCAATAGATCATAAACTCCTGCAGGTGTTCAATTTGAAGCCCATTCACATTCACGCTGCATGTCCTTGTTATAACGGTGTTCTTTTTGTTTACAAATTAATCTAGCAATAATCTTGATAATTCATTTCTATGTTTATTTATCTTCTCTTGGGAAGAGAAAATATTTGTATGACTAAAATGATCTACTTGACGTTTTACCACTTGAAATAAGGTAGTTTGTTCCTCTAATTCCGTCATAGTGTTCAGAAGTAACATAATGAATATAGACAAGAAAATACATCATTTTAGCATAATTTTATTCAGAAAAAATCTTCTTCAAATTTTGTAGATCAAGGATAAGTGAAGATCAAGAAATGTGTGGGCTTTGTGGTACAGTAGTGACGTCACTTCCACACGCTCGTCGTCTTGCTGGCTTTCGAGGGTAGGTCTCGTCCATCCGTCCAAGCATCCAGCTGTTCTTCCAGTAGGTTGCCTCTAGCGACCGTAGTAACCACCACCGCGGCCACCAAAACCACCACCGCCGCGGCCACCACCGAATCCACCTCCACCACCGTAGCCACCACCAAATCTAAAGTGATTTAAAAAATACCAATTATCATCATGTCACTAAATCTGTGGTAAGTATATACAGTTACGACTCTTGTTATGATCCTTGCTGCATTATACTTGGTAATGCATGCATCAGTTTTATTTCATCCTTACAAAGAAAATCAAAATTCAAAAAATTGGAAGAGTTAGACTAGAGGATACTAAACAGATACTTTTTCTGAAAATGATAAAGGATAGAAATTGTCATGAACACAAAAACAAGGAGGCTGTGGCTTCTCTTTTCATATACGACCTTAAAAAACTCAGATCTTTCCTTACCCGCCACCAAAGCCCCCGAAGCCGCCGAAGCCGCCACCGCCATATCCGCCAGATGGCTCTGGCTCGGGTTCGGCCATGGCCACGTACACCATGGCCATGACGGTCGCCATCATCAGCTGGGGAAGAGACAGTAGTTACACTCATGAGTACAGCTCGACACTCTACTATGCTTGTTGGGCCTTAGGTTTATGGAACATTTATAACAGAACTGGAGCAACAGAGCTGTAAGGTGCAACAACTAACCATACTAACAGAGACCTGAGGCAGCACCAGTACCTGGCCAGTGTGTGTATACTTACCAGAGCTCGCAGACACTTCATGTTGGCTGGGGTCTTGGTGTACCTCGCTGCTGGGAGGGGATCTGGTGCTTGCCTCCATCTCGCGCGAGCTTTTATAGTAAGTCGTCCCCTCCTCACGCGAGGATTCAAGGTTATCTTCATGATCAAATCTCTAGCAAATACAAATGGAATCAGGCGGATTAGCTTTCCTGCGGTGATGAGATAGCATATAGGTTGAGAGAAAGGGAAGGATAAAGAACGAACAGTACAAAATATTTTGAGGACGAAATAATCAGATCACTCAGCTAGATAATTTAGGTAATGGGTTTCCGTACTGGAAGAATGAAGTTCTTCCAATTGCAAAGGGGATACTGTCCAGCCATGGAAATGGAAATGGATCTTTGTACTATCAACTCCTTTGGTTCTTTATCTGTAAGATACCTGAGAAAACATACCATATTTACTACTTCGTGTATCGAGAAAATGATTTACCCCTAGTATTTAGAAAAATTTCTTTATAGAAAAATAATAGAACAAGTTTCCACGAAGATTTTCAATCAAATTTCCGTTTGATCATTACCATTCGATTGTATGTGTGAATTATGAAATTAAGAGGTAACTCATACTTTACTGTGATACGTGAGCATGTAGAGCTGGATCCGTCCTACATGTGAGAGTGGTTCCACATTGAGCCCTTTGCACAATCGCAACAACTATTCAGAAAAGAAAATCTGGCATCCGTACGCTCTCCTCATATTAGATGGTGGTCTTAACCAACTGTGTATATAGGCTTTACCATATGAATTACATAATGCTACATTTCTTGACTGTGTTGAATGGTGTGTTTACAAAGCTATCAAAGAAAATGGAAAGGGCAACGACAAGTTTTAGAATAGGAATTTGGAAGTAATTGGGTTTCCCATGCGGTGATCTTATCTAAGGCACATATTTTTCTTCCTGATCCCTATTCACATATGAAATTATACAGGAAGTTGTGATGAAACGAAACGTACTTTGCGGAAAGAAAAATGGCGAAAAGTTGAATCAAGTAAAGGAGCTGAATGTTCGGTCGCTAGTGTCTGCATACTTGCTGAAGAGAGTAGTTGACAAAAGAAAGACAAAAGGAAGCAAAAACCTAGAAGAGAGTACACAACTGTCGCCTACACCAATGTTGATAGCAAGAGAAGAGGTTGTCCCAACAACAATTGTATAATTGCTCTTTCATTATACACTCTTTGCTAATAGTTTTAAGGAAATCTCTTTTCATGGTTGTTCCAGTATAATATTGTTAGCAGACTGTGAAAGGCATTAGCCTTAATTCAATCAACCTTGATGTTGTCTATCGTATTTGCCACTTTGTGATATTTCATCCACAAACTATGATATCACCAATTTTCTTTCTATCGGTAAATGTCTTTGTCTTCTCTTATACTACAAATGTGCTTCTATATATCTTTTCAAAAACCTTATTTGGTTAGTTTAATATCATGGACTCTCATTTTGGTATAGCTTGATATTCATAATAACTTCACTGTTTCCGTCATGAAATTCAAAAGTCGCTAACAGATACTTTGTGGTAGTGGTGTGGAAATATGTGTGTCTTTCAGTTTTGCTTCATTGGACATACAGTTGACATATCACTAGTGTTAATGCATTTATCTTAACTGGAACTATTAATGTGCGCCAATCTTTTGTTGCTTAAACCAAAAGTTTTAACATTAATTTCCAAGATATATAAAAGTTTCTTTGTGTCCCACAGCATGAAGATTACTAAAACTAGTTTTGCTTTCGTACGGAGCTGAGTTCTGTTGAGAAAATATTCACTAACTTGTAGTTGCATGTTTAAAGTTTTTAGAGGAACCAATTTAGCTTACAATGAACACCACATTTCCTGAGACGTATGCTCATTTAGGAGAGACAATCCCCATAACACCCTACCCCACTATTTTAACCTCTGGTTCCTCGTAACACACATTAAGAAGCCTTTCCTCTCAAGACAATCGAATGAGATCTATTTTCAGAAAATAATGCAACTACATTTTTCTATTGTCCATTGCCTAAATGGGGTTATTCTCATTTCATTTCATAAAGGTTAAGACAAAGAGATTCAGAAAAACAAAGAATGTCGTTTGCATTGTATTTCATACTATATCCATGGTTGTAGTTAGGGAATGACTGAATAAACAGAGATAATTTGAAGCTGTCATGCAAGAGTGGCTTCAATTCCACACGCTCTTCGTCTTGCTAGTTTTCGTAGATATATCTTTTACTTTCGACTTTCCATCCAGCCGTTCTTCCAGTAGTTTCCCTCTAGCGACCGTAGTAACCACCACCGCGGCCACCAAAACCACCACCGCCGCGGCCACCACCGAATCCACCTCCACCACCGTAGCCACCACCAAATCTAAAGTGATTTAAGAAATGCCAATTATTATCATGTCACTCAATCTTTGGTAAGTATATACAGTTACGACTCTTATGATTCTTGCTCTATTATACTTGGTGATACATGCATCAGTCTTTTTTTTATCCTTAAAAAGAAAATCAAAATTGGAAAATTTGAGAGTTAGCTTAGAGGATACTGAACAGCTTTTTCTGAAAATGATATAGGATGTATATTGTCATGAGCACAGGTGCAGGGAGACTGAGGATTCTCATTTATATGCGACCTTAAAAAACTCAGATCTTTCCTTACCCGCCACCAAAGCCCCCGAAGCCGCCGAAGCCGCCGCCACCACGGCCACCATATCCGCCAGATGGCTCTGGCTCGGGTTCGGCCATGGCCACGTACACCATGGCCATGACGGTCGCCATCATCAGCTGGGGAAAAGACAGTGATCACACTCATGAGTACAGCTCTACACTCAACTATGCTTGTTGGGCCTTAGGTTTATGGAACATTTATAACAGAACCAGAGCAACAGAGTGTAAGGTGTAACAACTAACCATACTAGCAGAGACCTGAGGCAGCATCAGTACCTGGCCAGTGTGTGTATACTTACCAGAGCTCGCAGACACTTCATGTTGGCTGGGGTCTTGGTGTACCTCGCTGCTGGGAGGGGATCTGGTGCTTGCCTCCGTCTAGCGCGAGCTTTTATAGCAAGTCGTCCCCTCCCCACGCGAGGATTCAAGGTTTTCTTCATGAGCAAACCTCTACCAAGTACAAAAGGAATCAGCCATATTAGCTTATCTGCTGTGATGAAATTGCAGATTGGTTGAGAGGAAGGAAAGACAAAGAACGAAGAACAGTACAAAATATTTTAAGGACGAAAATATTAGTTCACTCAGCTAGATGATTTATGTAGTAGGTTTCCTCACTGGAATAAGGAAGTTCTTCCAACGGCAAAGTGAAAACTGTCAAGCAATGAAAATGGAAATAGATCTTTGTACTTTCAACTTTTTTTAATGTAAGATACCTGAGAGAACATATGATCTTTACTATTTCGTGTATCGAGAAACTTATTTACTCCTAATATCTATAAGAATTTCTTTATAGAAAATACGGTAGAACATCATTATCAATACATTTTACATGTAAATTATCAAATTGAAAGGTAACTCATACTTCATTGTTACGTGAGTATGTAGGGCTATATCCGACCTACATGTGAGAGCAGTTCCACATTGAGCCCTTTGGACAATCACAACAACAATTCAGAAAAGAGAATTTAGCATACCTACGCTATCTGTTTCATAGATAGTGGTCTTAACCAACTGTGTATATAGGCGTTACTTTATGAATTAGATAATGCTACATTTCTTGAGTGTGTTTAGTGATTTAATTATAAAGACATCAAAGAAAATGGAAAGGGCATGACAAGTTTTGAAATAGGAAGTCGGAAGTAATTGGGTTTGTAAGTCTGCGATCTTATCTAGTTTCCATCTTTTTCTTTCAAATTCCTATCCACTTCTGAAATTATAGAGGAAGTTGTGATAAAACGAGACTCATTTTGCGGAAGGATGAATGGAAAAAATGTGAATTAAGTAGAGGAGCAGAATGGTCGTTCACTAGTGTTTCCATACCTGCTGAAGAGAGGAGTTGACAAAAGGAAGCAAAAACCTAGAAGAGAGTACTGAACTGCCGCCTACACCAATGTTGATAGCGAGAGAAGAGGTTGTCCCAACAACAATTGTATAATTGCTCTTTCATTAAACACCCTTTGCTAATAGTTTTAAGGAAATTTCTTTTTATGGTTGTTCCAGTATAATATTGTTAGCAGACTGTGAAAGGCATTAATTCAATCAATCTTGATGTTGTCTATCGTATTTGCCACTTTGTGCCACTTCATCCACAAACTATGATATCACCAATTTTCTTTCTATTGGTAAATATCTTTGTCTACTCTTATACTACAAATGTGCTTCTATATATCTTTTCAAAAACCTTATTTGGTTAGTTTTATATCATGGACTCTCATTTTGGAATAGCTTGATATTCATAATAACTTCACTGTTTCCGTCATGAAATTCAAAAGTCGCTAACAGATACTTTGTGGTAGTGGCGTGGAAATATGTGTGTCTTTCAGTTTTGCTTCATTGGACATACAGTTGACATATCACTAGTGTTAATGCATTTATCTTAACTGGAACTCTTAATGTGCGCCAATCTTTTGTTGCTTAAACCAAAAGTTTTAACATTAATTTCCAAGATATATAAAAGTTTCTTTGTGTCCCACAGCATGAAGATTACTAAAACTAGTTTTGCTTTCGTACGGAGCTGAGTTCTGTTGAGAAAATATTCACTAACTTGTAGTTGCATGTTTAAAGTTTTTAGAGGAACCAATTTAGCTTACAATGAACACCACATTTCCTGAGACGTATGCTCATTTAGGAGAGACAATCCCCATAACACCCTACCCCACTATTTTAACCTCTGGTTCCTCGTAACACACATTAAGAAGCCTTTCCTCTCAAGACAATCGAATGAGATCTATTTTCAGAAAATAATGCAACTACATTTTTCTATTGTCCATTGCCTAAATGGGGTTATTCTCACTTCATTTCATAAAGGTTAAGACAAAGAGATTCAGAAAAACAAAGAATGTCGTTTGCATTGTATTTCATACTATATCCATGGTTGTAGTTAGGGAATGACTGAATAAACAGAGATAATTTGAAGCTGTCATGCAAGAGTGGCTTCAATTCCACACGCTCGTCGTCTTGCTAGTTTTCGTAGATATATCTTTTACTTTCGACTTTCCATCCAGCCGTTCTTCCAATAGTTTCCCTCTAGCGACCGTAGTAACCACCACCGCGGCCACCAAAACCACCGCCGCCGCGGCCACCACCGAATCCACCTCCACCACCGTAGCCACCACCAAATCTAAAGTGATTTAAGAAATGCCAATTATTATCATGTCACTCAATCTTTGGTAAGTATATACAGTTACGACTCTTATGATTCTTGCTCCATTATACTTGGTGATACATGCATCAGTCTTTTTTTATCCTTAAAAAGAAAATCAAAATTGGAAAATTTGAGAGTTAGCTTAGAGGATACTGAACAGCTTTTTCTGAAAATGATATAGGATGTATATTGTCATGAGCACAGGTGCAGGGAGACTGAGGATTCTCATTTATATGCGACCTTAAAAAACTCAGATCTTTCCTTACCCGCCACCAAAGCCCCCGAAGCCGCCGAAGCCGCCGCCACCACGGCCACCATATCCGCCAGATGGCTCTGGCTCGGGTTCGGCCATGGCCACGTACACCATGGCCATCACGGTCGCCATCATCAGCTGGGGAAAAGACAGTGATCACACTCATGAGTACAGCTCTACACTCAACAATGCTTGTTGGGCCTTAGGTTTATGGAACATTTATAACAGAACAAGAGCAACAGAGTGTAAGGTGTAACAACTAACCATACTAGCAAAGACCTGAGGCAGCATCAGTACCTGGCCAGTGTGTGTATACTTACCAGAGCTCGCAGACACTTCATGTTGGCTGGGGTCTTGGTGTACCTCGCTGCTGGGAGAGGATCTGGTGCTTGCCTACGTCTCGCGCGAGCTTTTATAGCAAGTCTTCCCCTCCCCACGCGAGGATTCAAGGTTTTCTTCATGAGCAAACCTCTGCCAAGTACAAAAGGAATCAGCCATATTAGCTTTTCTGATGTGATGAGATTGCAGATTGGTTGAGAGAAAGGAAAAACAACGAACGAAGAACAGTACAAAATATTTTAAGGACGAAAATATTAGGTCACTCAGCTAGATAATTTATGTAGCAGGTTTCCTCACTGGAATAAGGAAGTTCTTCCAACGGCAAAGAGAAAAATGTCAAGCAATGAAAATGGAAATAGATCTTTGTACTTTCAACTTCTTTTAATGTAAGATACCTGAGAGAACATATGATCTTTACTATTTCGTGTATCGAGAAACTTAATTGCTCCTAATATCTAAAAGAATTTCTTTATAGAAAATATGGTAGGACAAGTTACAGTGAAGATATTCTATCGAATTATCATTTCGTCATCATCAATAGATTTTATATGTTAATTACTTAATTAAAAGGTAACTCATACTTCATTGTTACGTGAGTATGTAGGGCTATATCCGACCTACATATGAGAGCAGTTCCACATTGAGCCCTTTGGACAATCACAACAACAATTCAGAAAAGAGAATTTAGCATACGTACGCTATCTGTTTCATAGATAGTGGTCTTAACCAACTGTGTATATAGGCGTTACTTTATGAATTAGATAATGCTACATTTCTTGACTGTGTTCAGTGGTTTAATTACAAAGATATCAAAGAAATTGAAAAGGCCATGAAAAGTTTTGAAATAGGAAATCGGAAGTAATTGGGTTTTTAGTCTGCGATCTTATCTAGTTTCCATCTTTTTCTTTTAAATTCCTATCACATCTGAAATTATAGAGGAAGTTGTGATAAAACGAGACTCATTTTGCGGAAGGATGAATGGAAGAAATGTGAATTAAGTAGAGGAGCAGAATGTTTGGTCACTAGTGTTTGCATACTTGCTGAAGAGAAGAGTTGACAAAAGGAAGGAAAACCTAGAAAAGAGTACTGAACTGCCGCCTACACCAATGTTGATAGCGAGAGAAGAGGTTGTCACAACAACAATCATATGATTGCTCTTTCATTAAACACTCTTTGCTAACAGTTTTAAGGAACTTTTTTCCATGGTTGTTCCACTTTTATATTGTTAGCAGACTGAGAAAAGCATTAGCCTTATTTTAATCAATCTTGATGTTGTCTATCATATTTGTCCATCACGTTTGTGCCATTTTCATTAACAAACTGTGATATCACCAATTTTATTTCTATTGGTAAATATCTTTGTCTAATCTGATACCACAAAAGTACTCATCTATATCTTTTCAAAAACTTTATTTCGTTAGTTTCATATCATGACCTCTCGTTTTGGTATAGCTTGATATTTCCAATGACTGTTCACTGTTACTTCGTGAAACTGGTATATATATTCAAAGGTCGTAATCAGGGCCTTTATGGTAGTGGTGTGGGAATAGGTGTGTCTCTCAGCTTTTCTTCATTGGAACTATAAAAGATATCATTACTATCAATGCAATAATCTTAACTGGAACTATTAATGTGTTATATGTATATATAGACAACTATTTTGCTGCTTAAATCGAACGGTTATCATTGATTTTTTGTGTCAGACAGCATGAAGATTACTAAACCTAGTTTCCATTTCGTGTGGAGGTGAGTTCTATTGGGAATATTTTCACTACCTACAAATATATGTTTACAGATAATATCGGACCCAATTTGGATTATAATGGACAGCACATTTCCTGGGTCGTATAATCACTTCGGAGATACAATCTACATAACCCCCTACCGCCACTATTTTGACCTGTGGTTTCTCGTAACACAGATGACAAGCCGTTCCTCTCAAGACCATCGAACTAGATCCATTTTCAGAAAATAATGCAGTAACATTTCTCTATTATCCATTACCTACATGGAATTATTCTTACTTCATTTTATAATGTTAGGCTAAAGTGATACAGAAAAACAAGGTATATTATTTGCTTTATATTTCATATTATATCCATGGTTGTAGTTAAGGAATGACTGAACAAACAGAGATGATCTTTGACGTTGTCATGCAGGAGTGACGTCATTTCCACACGCTCGTCGTCTTGCTGGTTTTCGAAAATATATCTTGTACGTTCGTCTTTCCATTAAGCTGTTCTTCCAGTAGTTTCCCTCTAGCGACCGTAGTAACCACCACCGCGGCCACCAAAACCACCACCGCCGCGGCCACCACCGAATCCACCTCCACCACCGTAGCCACCACCAAATCTAAAGTGATTTAAGAAATACCAATTATTATCATGTCAGACAATCTGTGGTAAGTATATACAGTTACGACTCTTGTTATGATTCTTGCTACATTATACTTGGTAATACATGCATCAGTTTTGTTTCATCCTTACTAAGAAAATCAAAATCTAAAAATTTGAGAGTTAGCTTAGAAGACACTACACAGCTCCGTTTTCTGAAAATGATAAAGGATTTAAGTTATCACAAACACAAAAGCTGGGAGGCTGTGGCTTCTCTTTCATATTCGAACTTAAAAAACTCAGATCTTTCCTTACCCGCCACCAAAGCCCCCGAAGCCGCCGAAGCCGCCACCGCCATATCCGCCAGATGGCTCTGCCTCGGGTTCGGCCATGGCTACGTACACCATGGCCATGACGGTCGCCATCATCAGCTGGGGAAGAGACAGTAGTTACACTCATGAGTACAGCTCGACACTCTGCTATGCTTGTTGGGCCTTAGGTTTATGGAACATTTATAACATAACTGGAGCAACAGACAGTAAGGTGTAACAACTATCCATACTAGCAGAGATCTGAAGCAGCATCAGTACCTGGCCAGTGTGTGTATACTTACCAGAGCTCGCAGACACTTCATGTTGGCTGGGGTCTTGGTGTACCTCGCTGCTGGGAGAGGATCTGGTGCTTGCCTCCGACCCGCGCGAGCTTTTATAGTAAGTCGTCCCCTCCCCACGCGAGGATTCAAGGTTTTCTTCATGAGCAAACCTCTGCCAAGTACAAAAGGAATCAGCCATATTAGCTTTTCTGCTGTGATGAGATTGCAGATTGGTTGAGAGGAAGGAAAGACAAAGAACGAAGAACAGTACAAAATATTTTAAGGACGAAAATATTAGGTCACTCAGCTAGATGATTTATGTAGTAGGTTTCCTCACTGGAATAAGGAAGTTCTTCCAACGGCAAAGTGAAAACTGTCAAGCAATGAAAATGGAAATAGATCTTTGTACTTTCAACTTCTTTTAACGTAAGATACCTGAGAGAACATATGATCTTTACTATTTCGTGTATCGAGAAACTTATTTACTCCTAATATCTATAAGAATTTCTTTATAGAAAATACGGTAGAACATCATTATCAATACATTTTACATGTAAATTATCAAATTGAAAGGTAACTCATACTTCATTGTTACGTGAGTATGTAGGGCTATATCCGACCTACATGTGAGAGCAGTTCCACATTGAGCCCTTTGGACAATCACAACAACAATTCAGAAAAGAGAATTTAGCATACCTACGCTATCTGTTTCATAGATAGTGGTCTTAACCAACTGTGTATATAGGCGTTACTTTATGAATTAGATAATGCTACATTTCTTGAGTGTGTTTAGTGATTTAATTATAAAGACATCAAAGAAAATGGAAAGGGCATGACAAGTTTTGAAATAGGAAGTCGGAAGTAATTGGGTTTGTAAGTCTGCGATCTTATCTAGTTTCCATCTTTTTCTTTCAAATTCCTATCCACTTCTGAAATTATAGAGGAAGTTGTGAAAAAACGAGACTCATTTTGCGGAAGGATGAATGGAAGAAATGTGAATTAAGTAGAGGAGCAGAATGGTCGTTCACTAGTGTTTCCATACCTGCTGAAGAGAGGAGTTGACAAAAGGAAGCAAAAACCTAGAAGAGAGTACTGAACTGCCGCCTACACCAATGTTGATAGCGAGAGAAGAGGTTGTCCCAACAACAATTGTATAATTGCTCTTTCATTAAACACCCTTTGCTAATAGTTTTAAGGAAATTTCTTTTTATGGTTGTTCCAGTATAATATTGTTAGCAGACTGTGAAAGGCATTAATTCAATCAATCTTGATGTTGTCTATCGTATTTGCCACTTTGTGCCACTTCATCCACAAACTATGATATCGCCAATTTTATTTCTATTGGTAAATATCTTAGTCTACTCTTATACTACAAATGTGCTTCTATATATCTTTTCAAAAACCTTATCTGGTTAGTTTTATGTCATGGACTCTCATTTTGGTATAGCTTGATATTCATAATAACTTCACAGTTTCCGTCATGAAATTCAAAAGTCGCTAACAGATACTTTGTGGTAGTGGTCTGGAAATATGTGTGTCTTTCAGTTTTGCTTCATTGGACATACAGTTGACATACCACTAGTGTTAATGCATTTATCTTAACTGGAAGTATTAATGTGCGACAATCTTTTGTTGCTTAAACCAAAAGTTTTAACATTAATTTCCAAGATATATAAAAGTTTCTTTGTGTCCCACAGCATGAAGAATACTAAACCTAGTTTTGCTTTCGTACGGAGCTGAGTTCTGTTAAGAAAATATTCACTAACTACAAATATATGTTTAAAGTTTTTATAGGAACCAATTTAGCTTACATTGAACACCACATTTCCTGAGACGTATGCTCATTTAGGAGAGACAATCTCCATAACACCCACCCCCACTATTTTGACCTCTGGTTTCTCGTAACACAGATGATAAGCCTTTCCTCTCAAGACCATCGAACGAGATCTATTTCCAGAAAATAATGCAACTACATTTTTCTATTGTCCATTGCTTAATTGGAGTTATTCTCACTTCATTTCATAAAGGTTAAGATAAAGAGATACAGAAAAACAAGGAATGTCGTTTGCAATGTATTTCATACTATATCCATGGTTGTAGTTAGGGAATGACTGAACAAACAGAGATGATATGAAGCTGTCATGCAAGAGTGGCTTCACTTCCACACTCTCGTCGTCTTGCTAGTTTTCGTAGATATATCTTTTACTTTCGACTTTCCATCCAGCCGTTCTTCCAGTAGTTTCCCTCTAGCGACCGTAGTAACCACCACCGCGGCCACCAAAACCACCACCGCCGCGGCCACCACCGAATCCACCTCCACCACCGTAGCCACCACCAAATCTAAAGTGATTTAAGAAATGCCAATTATTATTATGTCACTCAATCTGTGGTAAATATATACATTTACGACTCTTGTTATGATTCTTGCCCCATTATACTTGGTGATACATGCATCCGTTTTGTTTTATCCTTACAAAGAAAATCAGAATCTAAAAGTTTGAGAGTTAG
Source organism: Panulirus ornatus (assembly GCF_036320965.1). Lineage (NCBI taxonomy): Eukaryota > Metazoa > Arthropoda > Malacostraca > Decapoda > Palinuridae > Panulirus > Panulirus ornatus. Next base: position 24,439,189 of record NC_092271.1, on the reverse strand, counting down.
CTTAGATGATACTGAACAGCTTTTTTTGAAAATGATATAGGATGTATATTGTTATGAGCACAGGTGCAGGGAGACTGAGGATTCTCATTTATATGCGACCTTAAAAAACTCAGATCTTTCCTTACCCGCCACCAAAGCCCCCGAAGCCGCCGAAGCCGCCACCGCCATATCCGCCAGATGGCTCTGGCTCGGGTTCGGCCATGGCCACGTACACCATGGCCATCACGGTCGCCATCATCAGCTGGGGAAGAGACAGTAGTTACACTCATGAGTACAGCTCGACACTCAACTATGCTTGTTGGACCTTGGGTTTATGGAACATTTACAACAGAACTGGAGCAACAGGCTGTAAGGTGTAACAACTAACCATACTAGCAGAGACCTGAGGCAGCATCAGTACCTGGACAGCGTGTGTATACTTACCAGAGCTCGCACACACTTCATGTTGGCTGGGGTCTTGGTGTACCTCGCTGCTGGAAGAGGATCTGGTGGTTGCCTCCGTGTCGCGCGAGCTTTTATAGTAAGTCGTCCCCTCCCCACGCGAGGATTCAAGGTTTTCTTCATGAGCAAACCACTGCCAAGTACAAAAGGAATCAGCCATATTAGCTTTTCTGCTGTGATGAGATTGCAGATTGGGTGAGAGAAAGGAAAGACAACGAACGAAGAACTGTACAAAATATTTTAAGGACGAAAATATTAGGTCACTCAGCTAGATGATTTATGTAGCAGGTTTCCTCACTGGAATAAGGAAGTTCTTCCAACGGCAAAGGGAAAACTGTCAAGCAATGAAAATGGAAATAGATCTTTGTACTTTCAACTTCTTTTAATGTAAGATACCTGAGAGAACATATGATCTTTACTATTTCGTGTATCGAGAAACTTATTTACTCCTAATATCTATAAGAATTTCTTTATAGAAAATACGGTAGAACATCATTATCAATACATTTTACATGTAAATTATCAAATTGAAAGGTAACTCATACTTCATTGTTACGTGAGTATGTAGGGCTAAATCCGACCTACATGTGAGAGCAGTTCCACATTGAGCTCTTTGGACAATCACAACAACAATTCAGAAAAGAGAATTTGGCATACATACGCTATCTGTTTCATAGATGGTGGTCTTAACCAACTGTGTATATAGGCGTTACTTTATGAATTAGATAATGCTACATTTCTTGACTGTGTTCAGTGATTTAATTATAAAGACATCAAAGAAAATGGAAAGGGTATGACAAGTTTTGAAATAGGAAGTCGGAAGTAATTGGGTTTTTAAGTCTGCGATCTTATCTACTTTCCATCTTTTTCTTTCAAATTCCTATCCACTTCTGAAATTATAGAGAAAGTTGTGATAAAACGAGACTCATTTTGCGGAAGGATGAATGGAAGAAATGTGAATTAAGTAGAGGAGCAGAATGTTCGGTCACAAGTGTTTGCATACTTGCTGAAGAGAGGAGTTGACAAAAGGAAGGAAAACCTAGAAAAGAGTACTAAACTGCCGCCTACACCAATGTTGATAGCGAGAGAAGAGGTTGTCACAACAACAATCATATGATTGCTCTTTCATTAAACACTCTTTGCTAACAGTTTTAAGGAACTTTTTTCCATGGTTGTTCCAGTTTCATATTGTTAGCAGACTGAGAAAAGCATTAGCCTTATTTCAATCAATCTTGATGTTGTCTATCATATTTGTCCATCACTTTTGTGCCATTTCATTAACAAACTGTGATATCACCAATTTTCTTTCTATTGGTAAATATCTTTGTCTAATCTGATACCACAAAAGTACTCATCTATATCTTTTCAAAAACTTTATTTCGTTAGTTTCATATCATGACCTCTCGTTTTCGTATAGCTTGATATTTCCAATGACTGTTCACTGTTACTTCGTGAAACTGGTATATATATTCAAAGGTCGTAATCAGGGCCTTTATGGTAGTGGTGTGGGAATAGGTGTGTCTCTCAGCTTTTCTTCATTGGAACTATAAAAGATATCATTACTATCAATGCAATAATCTTAACTGGAACTATTAATGTGTTATATGTATATATAGACAACTATTTTGCTGCTTAAATCGAAAGGTTATCATTGATTTTTTGTGTCAGACAGCATGAAGATTACTAAACCTAGTTTCCATTTCGTATGGAGCTGAGTTCTATTGGGAATATTTTCACTACCTACAAATATATGTTTACAGATAATATCGGACCCAATTTGGATTATAATGGACAGCACATTTCCTGGGTCGTATAATCACTTCGGAGAGACAATCTACATAACCCCCTACCGCCACTATTTTGACCTGTGGTTTCTCGTAACACAGATGATAAGTCTTTCCTCTCAAGAACATCGAACTAGATCCATTTTCAGAAAATGATGCAGTAACATTTCTCTATTGTCCATTACCTACATGGAATTATTCTCACTTCATTTTATAATGTTAGGCTAAAGTGATACAGAAAAACAAGGTATATTGTTTGCTTTATATTTCATATTATATCCATGGTTGTAGTTAAGGAATGACTGAACAAACAGAGATGATTTTTGACGTTGTCATGCAGAATTGACGTCACTTCCACACGCTCGTCTTCTTGCTGGTTTCCGAAAATATATCTTGTACGTTCGTCTTTCCATCCAGCCGTTCTTCCAGTAGGTTGCCTCTAGCGACCGTAGTAACCACCACCGCGGCCACCAAAACCACCACCGCCGCGGCCACCACCGAATCCACCTCCACCACCGTAGCCACCACCAAATCTAAAGTGATTTAAGAAATACCAATTATTATCATGTCACTCAATCTGTGGTAAGTATATACAGTTACGACTCTTGTTATGATTCTTGCTACATTATACTTGGTAATACATGCGTCAGTTTTGTTTCATCCTTACTAAGAAAATCAAAATCTAAAAATTTGAGAGTTAGCTTAGAAGACACTACACAGCTCCGTTTTCTGAAAATGATAAAGGATTTAAGTTATCACAAACACAAAAGCTGGGAGGCTGTGGCTTCTCTTTCATATTCGAACTTAAAAAACTCAGATCTTTCCTTACCCGCCACCAAAGCCCCCGAAGCCGCCGAAGCCGCCACCGCCATATCCGCCAGATGGCTCTGCCTCGGGTTCGGCCATGGCCACGTACACCATGGCCATGACGGTCGCCATCATCAGCTGGGGAAGAGACAGTAGTTACACTCATGAGTACAGCTCGACACTCTACTATGCTTGTTGGGCCTTAGGTTTATGGAACATTTATAACAGAACTGGAGCAACAGACTGTGAAGGTGTAACAACTAACCATACTAGCAGAGACCTGAGGCAGCATCAGTACCTGGCCAGTGTGTGTATACTTACCAGAGCTCGCAGACACTTCATGTTGGCTGGGGTCTTGGTGTACCTCGCTGCTGGAGAGGATCTGGTGCTTGCCTCCGTCTCGCGCGAGCTTTTATAGTAAGTCGTCCCCTCCCCACGCGAGAACTCAAGGTTTTCTTCATGATCACATATCCAGGAAATACGAATGGAATCAGACAGATTAGCTTTCCTGTGATGATTAGATAGCAAAAAGGACGATAGAAAAGGAAATACAAAGAACAAGAACTGGAAAATATGTCAAGAACAAAATGATCATGTCACCTAGCTAAATAATTAATATAGCGGGGTTTCTCCATAAAGAAGGGTGTTCTTCCAACGGCAAAGTACAAACTGTAAATTGTTTTTATACTATCAACCCCTTTTGTTCTTTAACTTTAGAGTACTGGGTGAAAAAATATCATATTTGGTATTTCGTACATTGTAAAACCAACTTACACCAAATATTTTAAAGAATTTCCTTATAGATGAAATGATTAACAAGTTTTATTGAAGATTTTATATCTAATTTTCATTTGATCCTTTTCATTAATTTCTATATGTGACTTATTAAATCAAAATGTAAATTATTCTTGATTGTGTCATGTGAGTATGTAGTGCTAGACTCCTCCTACATGTGAGAGCAGTTCCACAATGAGATCTTTGCACAATCGCAGCAACTATTTTAGAAGAGAATATTAGGCATCCATACAATCTCTTCTCAGATGATGGTCTTAACCAAATGTGTGTATAGACTTTACTAGATAGATTAGATGATACTATATTTCATCCTAAAGCTCTTGGAAATCTCACGGACTTCGGAATTATGAGTTATCTTTATTTTCTTATCTACTTTAGATTATGAGACTCGAGAGCATAGAGAAAAACACATCATATTCTTTCGTACTGATGCAGAAAAAGTGAGTTGATTATAGTTTGTTGATATTATTTTTCCAATCGTTCAGTAAGCAATACCTGGCAATGTGGAGACAAGGCCTGGAGACACGACTTGCTATAAAAGTTCGAGCAGCAGTAGCAAATCCTCTCCTAGCTGTGAAGAACACCAAGCCCAACCAACTGCAGCCAACATGGTCTGTCTGCGAGCTCTGGTGAGTGTTATCGTCCTCCACGTTTTAAACAAGCCCTCCCATTCTCCCTACCGTCAGTATAGCTTCCATTCTCGATGTTCTATACGAGCACTGCAGTGGTCTTCGGTTTGACATGTCTACAGCCAGTGTTCGCACAAGATTGCACCACAGTTGAGCGTAGTGCTTTCCTCACAAGTGTGACTCTTACTTTCGTCTCCTCCCCTAGCTGATGATGGTGGCCTTGATGGTTATGGTGTACGTGGCCCTGGCCGAGCCTGAACCCGAGCCTGCTGGCGGATTTAGTGGTAATGGTATAACTGGCGGTTTCGGCGGAGGGTAAGTTCTACAGATCATCACGTAGAGGACATAGTACTTATCAGTCCCTTTCTTGCGTGACTTGACTATATTTTCTAGATATTAGTGTTACGTCCCTGTGTTCAATTATAGGTCTTGCGATGCAAGTTCTTTCAGTTCCATTTAACTATTCGACTGTTTGATGCAATTTGTACTGTGAAATAAAGCGCGAATACGTTATTCAACTCCAGTTCACAACAGCATTGTGGAAACTATAGTTTGTCCAATAATCTTTTTTTTTTTTGTTTTTCTTTCTATACCACTGTAGTAGGTACAGTCGCTGAAGGCAACCAACTGGATGCACCGGCGGACAGACGGACGAGGTCTAACCTACGAGAACCAGCAAGACGACGAGCATGTAGCAGTGGCGTCACTCCTGCACGACAATGTCCTCTCTCTCTCTCTCTCTCTCTCTCTCTCTCTCTCTCTCTCTCTCTCTCTCTCTCTCTCTCTCTCTCTTCAGTTTCCCCATTCATTACTTAACGACTACCTTGGTAGGAGACAGAATAAAATACAAGCACACGATATTTCTTGGTTTCTTTTCCCATCAGCTTACCTCCACACTATTATGATCCCCGAGGTGCGAAAAATTCCAAGGTGTCAATGAACGAAAAGTTGAATTGTCATCTGAAAAATCAAACGATCGTTCAGTCGTCGTGAGTAGAAAGGATGCTTGAAAGCTAGGGAATAAAACAGATTTCAAAATTGGGTTCCGTAAATAAGAAAAAAAAAAAACGGTAGATATTCAAATGTCGTGAAAGAATTCTCTATAGCCATAGCTAGAGCTCTCAAATCTGAAATCATATGAAGCGAGTCACAGTTGACAGGTCGAGAAGTCCAACCATTAGATGTGGGCTGAAAATCGGTGAGAGCGGAACTTATTCGTATCTTTTCTTGTCACAACTCTAACAGTGCACCATCACCTGGTGTCACTATCTACCTTTTTTAAAGAGTAAATCCACAAGTATAAGATTCTATATACGCCAGAGGTACGATGAGTCTCTCGAAGCAAATTCTGACCCCGCCCCCTTCCCCTCCCCCAAATAGACTGTCCCTGTTTCGCACACAGACAAAAATGCGCAGAGAATAGGTCATTCACACACACATATCCCTCCTATCCCTGGGGTTAGTGGGGGAAGAGTACTGCTCTCATCTCTTCTACATTGCATAAAGGACGACCAAGTGGGGCGGGAGCGCGGGACTGGAAATCCTCCCGTCCTGTAACTAACACTTTCCAAAAAAAAAAGGATCAGAGGAAAGAGAAAAATGAAGATCATTTATTCTCCAAGGCTGTCATCACTCCTGGAAGCTACTACTACTGTGTGTGTGTGTGTGTGTGTGTGTGTTTAGGTTATTGCATGCTACATCATGAGCATGCCTGCATGACTTCTTCGCTGTTCATTTTTGTTTGTGTGAGTGATAGCACTTACGTGTTTCTCCGTGTTTACGTGTAGTTCTGTTTGCTCGTCCATGAATTCACGGAGGCACCACATCTTTTAAAGGGTAATGACAACTAGTTTCTTCTCGTGTTCGAAACATGGACAGTCTACTTCAGGAGGTCAGGAATTGGCTGCGAGACTCACCATGCCGCTGGCGTTCCTATATCCCAACAGCATCTTATGACTGAGGATTTACCCATCACGAAGAAAGATACTGACGGTAGATGACGGATCACTTTGATAATCGTGACATTTAAGAATACTGTTGGGATGAATAAGTTCCGTCGTGGCTAATTTTCAGCTTACAACTGAAGATTTTGTTCCCTATGCTCTTGAGTTTGTTACACATTATAAACCAAACTCTGAAAGAAGCTTTAAGTGTTGGGAGATTTAACAAGACTTACTTTGAGTCTTTCTGGACAGTGCTTCTCTAACGGTCGTATGTGTACATATATATACATTGGAGGGTCGATATCCATGACCCCACGCCCCCATTTTAAACGCTGGTTTCTTGAAGACCTTATGGGAAGCCTTTCCACTCATGACCTGTGACCATTAGTCATATTTTCAGAAAAATAATCCAATGACATTTCTCTTTTGTCTATCAACTAATTGGAATAGTCTTGCATCAGATCATAATATAGATGATAAGTTAACAGAAATTATTAAAACAAGGCATGTCACTGCATTGTATTTTATTCTAACTCCTGCCAAGGGTCGAGGTTAAGACATGAAAGAAGAAAAGAAGAAGAGTGGACGCTTTCGCGCAGGAGTGACGCTTCACAGCTGCACGCTCACCCCGTTGCTGGTTCTCTTGGGTCGATCTCGTTCGTCTGATCCGTCCATCCATCCGGCGGCAAATCCAGTTTGGCGCCTCTAGCGACCGTAGCCGTAGCCACCACCGGATCTACCACCAAAACCGCGACCACCACCGTGCCTACAGTGGAAGAGAAAAACAAATCAGCTTCACGTCACTTCGCTGGAGGCAGTACGTAATACAGTTGTTAGCCACACTACACATTGCCGTTGGTCATGTAGAACTGAATAGCTTTCACATGTCTCATTTCAGTTTAAAAGTTTACTCATACAAAAACTTTGGCATCGTCGTAAAGTATACATTAGATAACATTTCAGACTTTGGCTTGAGTATTAACTAATACTAATGGAGAAGCATAGTTCTACCTTAATGTGCATACGAGAGAGATATCAAGCAAGTGGAATTCCATGAAAACTTTTAATGTGTTTTTAATCCTAACGGTTGTAAACAAATTATACGAATAGATCAATATAACATACATCGCAAGACATATATCAAGTATAGAGACCTAACACAGATATATATATATATATATATATATATATATATATATATATATATATATATATATATATATATATATGATCTTTATTTACCCGAAGCCGCCTCCGAAGCCGCCGCCACCACGACCACCATATCCAGCAGCAGGCTCAGGCTCAGGCTCGGCCAGGGCCACGTACACCATAGCCATCATGACGGCCATCATCAGCTGGGGAAGGAGACAGGAGTCACACTTGTAATAGAAGCCCGTTGGTCATCGATGGTAGAATGGTAGTTAGAGCCCAGCTTTGTGACCCCGTCGTAAAACACACACACACACACACACACACACACACACGAGCTCCCATATGTAAAATCAAATCATTGTAACTTTGATGCCATAGTATCTGTGACCATAACAAACTTTTGTGACTACTGGTTGTCATGGAAAGGCAGTGTTCCTATAAAATATTGGGGATGAAAGCCACACTGACGGCAGAGAGAATGGGAGAGCCTGTCTAAAACATGGAAGACGGTAACACTCACCAGAGCTCGTAGACAGAACATGTTGGCTGCAGTTGGTTGGGCTTGGTGTTCTTCGCTGGCAGGAGAGGATGTGGTGCTTGACATCGACCCGCTCGAACTTTTATAGCAAGTCGTGTCCCCCAAGCCTCGTGTCCACATTGCCAGGTATTGCTTATTGAATTACTGGGAAATAACTTCGGCTGGCTATAATCTAGTCGCTTTTTCTATATTGATATGAAATAATACACTGCGTGTTACCCCCATACTCTAAAGTTTTATGAATTAAAGTAGATAAGAAAATAAAGATAAGTTTGCAATCCTGAGGTTCGTAAGATTTCCAACAGCTTTAGGATGAATTTGCTTTTTACATCAGAGAACCCGCTAGGAAAAGTGTCTTTGCTCGGCGTATCGATTACATTGACCTTTGAATATTTTCCGCAACTAAATTCTCTCTCTCTCTCTCTCTCTCTCTCTCTCTCTCTCTCTCTCTCTCTCTCTCTCTCTCTCTCTCTCTCTCTGAATAGCTAAAAATCTATCTGTATTATATATATATATATATATATATATATATATATATATATATATATATATATATATATATATATATATATATATACAGGATCAATCTCTCCTTTTCCTACCAACATTGATGTAGCTAAATGTCCTGTCTTCTATCCTACGCTTTTCCTTCTATTATCAACATTTTCCTCTTTTCTGCAAGTCAGCAAAGACTGGCGAGTCACCATTTAGCTCCTCTACTTCATTCAAATACACTTCATCTTTTCTTGTTCGATCAGGATCTCGGTTCTTCATATATTTTTCCCCTATAATTTTAAGCCTGAACTGGAATTCCTAGTGAAGCAGATGGACCCTAGATAAGAGCAACGATTTCAAAACCCAGTTTCCTCCAACTTCTCATTCTAAAGCTTGTTACGCCCTTCCCATTTCATTTGATGGCTAAATGATTACACCATTCAACACGCTCAAAAAATTTAGTATTATCTCATCTATGTAGAAAAACTTATAACACACAGTTGGTTAAGACCTTACTTATGACACTGCAAATCCCACACGGATGTCAAAGATTCTTCTCTTCTGAGCAGTTGCTCTGATTGTACATAGAACTGATTGTGCCACGGTTCCTACATCCACGATGGCTCTGGCTCTTCATACTCACTCAGTACATTCAAGCAGTGTTAATTTTTCACTTTAGTAATTCATACATAATTTGGATGACAATGATTGATTCGAAATTCGTCGATAACCTTGACTCATATTGCATGTATATATCCTTCTCCTGTAAAGAAATCCTTTGAGATATTGTGATTAACACATTTTATCTGTACATGGAATGTTGAATGTGATGCATTTCTTTTTTTATAGCGTTTCGAATTTCATGAGCTACAGAGTATGATAATGTAAAGAACCATTTACAGTAACCGAGTCTGCAACTTTGCCACGAGTTGTTGGAAGAAATTCTTTCTTCCAGTGAGGAAACTACATAAATCATGTAGTTGAACGACCTGATTATTTTGTCCTTCAGATATTTTCTACGGTATTCGTCCTGTCTCACTCTTTTTTTTTTTCTTATCGATACACCTGCTAACTCATCATAACGGGAAAGGCTGAATCCATTTACATTTGCCAAAAAAATCTATCATCACCAAGTCGACCTCAAGTCTCTCCGTGGGGAGGGGACGACTTGCTATAAAAGCTCGCGCGAGACGGAGGCAAGCACCAGATCCCCTCCCAGCAGCGAGGTACACCAAGACCCCAGCCAACATGAAGTGTCTGCGAGCTCTGGTAAGTATACACACACTGGCCAGGTACTGGTGCTGCCTCAGGTCTCTGCTAGTATGGTTAGTTGTTACACATCACAGTCTGTTGCTCCAGTTCTGTTATAAATGTTCCATAAACCTAAGGCCCAACAAGCATAGTAGAGTGTCGAGCTGTACTCATGAGTGTAACTACTGTCTCTTCCCCAGCTGATGATGGCGACCGTCATGGCCATGGTGTACGTGGCCATGGCCGAACCCGAGCCAGAGCCATCTGGCGGATATGGCGGTGGCGGCTTCGGCGGCTTCGGGGGCTTTGGTGGCGGGTAAGGAAAGATCTGAGTTTTTTAGGTCGTATACGAAAGAGAAGCCACAGCCTCCCTGCGCTTGTGTTCGTGACAATATACATCCTATATCATTTTCAGAAGAGAAGCTGTTTGATATCTTTTAAGATAACTCTCTCAAATTTTCATATTTTGATTTTCTTTGTAAGGATGAAACAAAACTGATGCAGGTATTACCAAGTATAATGTAGCAAGAATCATAACATGAGTTGTTAGTGGATATACTTACCACAGATTGAGTGACATGATAATAATTGGTGTTTCTTAAATCACTTTAGATTTGGTGGTGGCTACGGTGGTGGAGGTGGATTCGGTGGTGGTCGCGGCGGTGGTGGTTTTGGTGGCCGCGGTGGTGGTTACTACGGTCGCTAGAGGCAACCTACTGGATGTACGGCTGGATGACGGACGTGTGGACGAACCAGATCTACCCACGAGAGCCAGCGAGACGACAAGATTGTGGCAGTGACGTCGCTCCTACAAGATAGTGTCACTTCTCCCTTAATTACAAACTTTGGAGATGTTTCTCAATAGACTGAAGCTTATATGGTGTGTTTCCTTGCCTTTGCATATCACATTATTTCCACTATTACGTTGGTATTCGTGGGAGAAAATTTTGCAGGACTGAGAACAATAAAAGGAGAAGTAGATGACCTTAGAAATGAAACTTCGACAAAGATATAACTAATGGAAATTGATAATCACCTCCATCCGAGATATTTGTTGATTGATCTTCACTCAATCATCCCGCTACTATAGCTGTCTATTTATTCTGTAGTCACGGTCGTCAACAGGGGGGAAGAATAACGTGTGAGTATCACCTTGACGTCTGTATTCTTAAGCAGTCTAACACTTTGGTATTCCAAGAGGTTTTTCGTCTCTAATAACCCTCAGAGAGAAGGGTGAACTTCCTCTTCATGAAAAAGGGAAATATACAACTAGACACGCGTTAGTAACGAGTGCAGACAATCCTGGCGGGACACACGGAAGTGCTGTGCCCGCTGGTGTCACACGCTTTTCAACTCTGACATCCTGGCGCAGGAAATCTGTGGTGTATATACTTTCTCGCACAGCTCAAGCTCTAGCTCATGGCACCGTCCAAACTTCTGGTTCATGGCACCGCTCAAGCTTCTGGTTCATGACACAGCTCACGGCTCCTGGTTCATGGCAATGTTCAAGCTTCTAAGCTTCTGGTTCATGACACAGCTCAAGCTCCTGGTTCATGGCAATGGTTCATGACACCACTAGTGGTTTCTGTATTTGTTTGAATACTGTGATATCAAAAGAACAATTCTTGAAGGCACTTCTGCTGAGTTCTAATGAGCCACCATCATCTGGGTCTTTGATCGTGGATACAAAGGAACGAAAATGAATTCAGACAGGAACAAGCCACTGGGTGCTAACGAGGCTTTTATGATAGTTGAAGAGAACAGGAACTCGTGAACTGGTGTGGCAAGAGTTCAAAGATATACACATTTTTTTTTTTTCGCAAAGGAAAGCCTGTAAACTAATTCATTTAGTATTACATCTATAATGTAAGTTAGTATCATAGATACAGAAAAAATATATACGTTTTCACGTACGTTTTTTTGACACTGATGAAGCAAAGCCATGTAGGTACTAATGCCTATTGTCTTGGGATGAAGGATGACCCACTAAACTAAGCCCCTACGTTGACTAAACTAGCTCCTACGTTAACTTCGTTGACTACGTTGTCCGGAGATGGTGAAGTGCGTCACAATAACGTAACGTTGGTAACGGGGCTGTCTCTTAAACTTCATGGTGTCCTCCAATCATTGTGGGAGAACGATCATTGTGTGTGTGTGTGTGTGTGTGTGTTATCATCGAGACAGTTATTGTAGGTTACTTATTTCCAGTGACTTAAATACTGTCGTCATTGATCGGTGAGAAAGTCCTGTATAGTGACAGACGTTTGAAAACAACAGCGACAATGAATGTTAAGTGTTTCGTTAGCGAAGGTAGTCTTAATGACGTTGTTTGGAGGTAGCATCGTCAGGCCGTTCGATACTGCATCCAATCCTGTGTCCGACACGGCCGACCCAGTGACTGACTCAGCAGGATTTAGAAAAAAGATAAAAAAAAAAGAAACAAAGACTGAAAAAAAAAAAGATATGATGAATGTAGTACCTCAGCGAACCCCATTCACATTTCGTTAAAAGCAATGTGATTCAGATTATATTTCGAACATCCGCAGTTATTGTCTCTCTACCAAGGATACGCACGAGGGAATTCATTCGAAACAGTTTTTCATGAGACTCAGAAGCTCCGAACAAATCACAAAGCCTTCGTGGAAACGGAGGAAGAACTCTCGGCCAGTGAGGTGACAGGAGGCGGGAAACGGTAATGTAGAGACCCTGACACTGTACTTAATCGTGTATATATATATATATGTATTTTGTAACATTGATCGTAACAGCTGGCATCGCGCTATCACTAATATATATAGAACAACCTAGGTTGCTTGTGGGTAACGTAACGAGAGACTATGTGGAGTAATACAGTGGATGTCTCAGGTCCAGGAGTAAGCGCACTGCAAGGAGAGCCAATAGTGAGACCTGGGTTCTTGGGACATTGGCTGGTCATGATGAGATATAGCGAGGAGTGACGGGACAATTTGCTTCCTGGCGGTGAGACACGAGACCTGTCATGTCATGAGCCACAGTTAGTCATGGACACTTCCTCTGACCATTACTGGATGATTGTTCGAAATTGGATCTGAAACCACCACTTGTGACGCTGAATGAGACAGTAAAGGATGTAAAGGAAAGGATTCATGGGAAACGCAAAAAAGAAAATATTAGATCATTATACCAGTGTATATAACATTTGTGGAATGAGTTCCTGTCGGAGAAATATATAAGGAAATTTTCATATATTTCTGATTTTTTTTTTTTTTCTTCAGGCTACTGAATAACTCCGGTAGTTTAGTCAAGTTACTGAATATCTTAACTGGAAGTAGAGATTAGAGTGTTAAAAGAGGAGAGACGAGCTAAGTATTGACACAAAGGTTGGATATCATCTCGCATACCATCTCTTTTATTCTCTTACAAAACTTAGATATAGAAGCAAAGTGGATATATGAATCCACTCGCCTAAAGTACTAGAATACCGAGAAGTGTACTAAGATTCAGGTAGGTGTATAGTTACATAGCCAGAAGACAAATGCTTATTATTTGCTCATATCTACAGTACAGTTATGATATATGCTAACAACATATGGCGGGGAATACAATTATTGCTGACGATGTATAACGAGTATGGCAGGTTCATATTCGACGTATAGCTAGTTAGATTATGATGATTTACGACTTATAACGAATATAACTCGTAAATGATTATTGCTAACGACAATAAGATGTAATATGATTACCGCTACCGACGTATTTTTCGTATAGCAAGTGAATATGATTACCGCTACCGACGTATTTTTCGTATAGCAAGTGAATATGATTACCGCTACCGACGTACTGTTCGCATAGCAAGTGAAAATGATTACCGCTAACGACGTATTTTTCGTATAGCAAGTAGATATGATTATCGCTAACGATGTATTGTTCGCATAGCAAGTGAATATGATTATCGCTAACGACGTGTAGCGATTAATATCATAACAACATATGGCTTGTAGCCTCACGCACACACACGAGAGAGAGAGAAAGAATAACTCAGACAAAGTCACCCACTCTATATAGTTCCTGCGCCAGAGGAATGATGGCATGAAGGTGACAACCACAAGGTGAGAGCGACTCAAGCCCTGTTGGGAATGAGATGACCTGGACGTCATTAGAATGCAGGACGGCGTCGTGATACGTGGAATTGCAAAAGAAAATTGATGTCCTTAAATCATAAGAATTTGCATGCCGCTTTCACGAGTGTCATGCATGTCACCGAGCTCAAAAATGAATTTGAATTCATGGCTCTCCCGGTGTATGAGAAAGACCAGCAACATCTAGAATGTCTGGCTGAGTCAAATCTGGAAGTTCTCGACACAGATCTGTCCATTTTCTACACGAAAGAGACCATTAGATGAGGCTTTGCCCACTGCTGCAAGTAGAATGCCCCAGAATGTTATTTAGTTGGAATTGAGTATCTTGTTGCAGCTGACTGGAACGCACTTACTGCAGGTTTACGTGATGTACTTGAGGAATATATCGAGTCCAAGCCCTACAGAAGGGGAGGCTATTCCTGCCAGTATCCTAACTGAGAGATGTAACGAGGAAGTGGTCGATGGTGTCTCGCAGTACTGTGCAGAGCCTTATAGGCGTCTGGGATCAAGTGCCATCAGCTTACTCCACCTTAAAGCTTGAGTTTAGACAACACAGGGATACAAAGGTTAAGTACGAAGAGGCTATGAGTTTACTACTATCTATCCAAAATCATTCTGTCACTCAACTTGATCCCAGCGAGCCATAGCAATTCCTTTCTTTGAAAAGAGAACAAGAGTCTATGTGCAAGACTATAGGATACATTCTCCGTCAGTAATCTAAAAGTGAATCATTTCTCCGATAGGGAAACAAAGGAACTGCTGATCTCCTATGATAAACTTCTTTCTGAATCAGAGGAGAAATATAAGTGATCCCAGGGGATGAATTGTAAGTCGGATGGAAGAGAGTCAAAAATGAAAAAAGGCGACACCAAACATCTCTCATGACACTGTGTATGACGTGTGGACGTAACGATAAGCCCAGTCCTATGAATAAAGGAATCGCCACGACACTTCGTCATGCAAGACAATCCAGGGCCATCGTAGAACTGGTCCATCATGCATGTCATACCATTAACTATGACTTGAGATACATAACCAAATTCTGCTCCGTGCATTGTTGAGTTATTTGACTTTATTTTTGATAGAATATAGATCCGTATGCCACTTTGCTGATCTTTGTCACGAACGCAGATTATTTGTCTGTGCTTTCTATGTAGCAGTTTGCCTAAATGTTAGCTGATTATCATGATTATATCTATGTATTATCGTAGAAGGAGAATCTTCGCTGATGTTACCTAAAATTACTGATATGGGAATTGTTGAAAATCATCAAAGGACTTTTAGCATTTGCTTGTGCCTAACATGGCATTGCACTTATCTGGGTGCTATATCCATTATCAAGCATAGATTTGAACCATGTAACAGAGGCAGATAATTGGTGCTTCATTACAAGCACAACTTATCCACCGAAATAGATGGATAATAATGATGACTGATCATTAAGCTCTTAATCCAGCTTAATTTGATAGATAAAGGAAATCAAATTTTCTGTTATAGATACCTTCGACTTCATGACTAATTAATCTATATGTTTATATTTATTCTCAAAATAATCAATAGATATTTAACGATCGTAATCTTTGAAAATTTCTACATTTTTAAATCAACTTCTGATCTGATCTGTGCGTATATATATATATATATATATATATATATATATATATATATATATATATTCTCCTTGAAGTAGGCATCAGCATCCATGATACAGTATGTGCTTTGCTGAAAAGGGAAAAAACTCTGTGTACATGGGCGTCACATATGACCTTAAATTATCTGAATATCCCTGTCATTACTTGAACAACTAGACCAAAATAAAGATATATACTGTGAATAAAGGTCTCTTCCTGGTTCAGGTGTAAACAAAGCAGCTTTTTGCCTCGTTATCCAGTCATTGTCAGGGATTCTGGAACTGATTTCCACGATATTTATTACAACAGTCATAAGTCACAGAAAATAACCATCGGAATATTTTCTCTTCGAATAAAACAGTTTTATCATCATGAGAGAAACTGGATTCTGTGACCATATTTTTCTTTTTTTTCCTCCAGTGTGGCAAGGGTTGCTCGGCTCTCGTTCCTGGGTTGCTACACAGTGGGCAATTCCTCCTACTCCCACGTCAAGGCTGAGGGCGATATATATATATATATATATATATATATATATATATATATATATATATATATATATATATTCCAAGGTCACAGACGCTCTCGCTCTGCATGTGGTTCTTTTGCTGACCAATCCCAAATTTTCTGTCAGGAGAGTGATATTTTTTAAAGTCCATTAACGAATCCATGGCATGTTCGAAATCCAGCTATTTTTGCTCTAAAACGTAATTACATCCATTTTGATAAGCTTATCCTGAACGTTTTCTACTACGAGGCACCAGAGAAAATGAATTCAAAGTTTATGAGGGACGTAAACAATGTTACAAAGGAATACAACGGGGTTCCAACAGCAACTGGGTCCTTCGAGGCTGTCGATAATAGAAGAGATCAAAAAGTTATCGGTTAGTGTAGCAAGAAGAGTAAAGTATTTAACTGACTTGAAGAAAAATATCAGTTAGCTTTACATCTGACCAGGGAAGATTAAAACCGAAGTATTTATCAAGTCAATTCCTGAACATATCTATGGCGCTCCTTTCGTCCACTCTCATTGATAAGTCATTCGATTTGTTAACGACACTGAAGAAAAATTGTTTCGTCACATTTGAAGTCGCCCATTGCTTCGTTCATCAATATCTCTCAAATTTCTAAACCAAGGCAGCGTTCATACAGGTCGTCTCTTACTGTAGAAGGAACGAAGAACAAAAATCATATATTATGCGTACATCTCTGTATTCTCGTTTATATGTCGCAAATAATCTAGGAAATTCTCTTCGTTTTAAATATCTTTGGCAAATTCATCAAAGGGAATAGACTGGCGTCTGTAGATGTAATCTCGAATGCGATTACTGAAGAAAAAAATTAAGTTGTCTGATCCTTTATAACCTCTTACAGTTCGAGTTGACGTTTGTCTTTACTTTGTTTTATTTGGGTCTGATTACCGCAAGCGAAGGAATCATTTCTTTCCATTAATCCAGAACCAGATTGACTTCGAAGATGCTGCCAAAGATCCAGTGTCATTTGCTCCTTAGCAAAGGTAACCATTGCCTACTGGAAGACGTACAGCTATGTATAGATTATGGTTTAGTAATTCCTTAAAAGCCAAGAAAGAATCACAAGGACCTGATCTCTCATTAAGAGAGAGGCGAAGTTACTATCTGTGTCACCATCTCCCTGGTAGAATCCAGGGGACTACCCGGGTCTTAATGACATTCACTTCCAGGACTTTCAGCTCCTGTCTAGACTTAGGAGGGAAGCTGTAGGTGCGGACAAACTCTCACCTTCACGACAGACTATATATGCTTATGGCGTATAAAGAAGTTTAGAAAGATATCAGTAAATAGAGGAGATTTGTATCCTCAAGTGATATAGCAGCCGGCATATATATATATATATATATATATATATATATATATATATATATATATATATATATATATATATATATATGTATATTCCAAATTGGCAGGATTGAAACAAGAATGATTTTTTTTTTTCGGTGAATCGGAAAAGAAAATATATAGGACTTCTTAGCAATGTCTATGATCGGTAGAGGACATTGAAAGTCAACATATTTAAATGGGGAGGGAGTCGTGCAGGAGATTGATTCAGTCCCACAATCATAGCAGATTCCTACCCACCTCACTCACCTCTTAGGCTTCACACGATCGGGAAACCTCAACGCCTCACCCGCACCTATCTCAGCCACGATAGATTGTTTATGAAATGCGTGATTCTCTCCTGGCTATATATTGCTCTGTGGTTCTGATATATAATACTTTTATGTGATTCCTTTGATTCTACTCTCTCTCTTTTATTCATTCTCCCTCTCTCCTTCCATTATGCATTACTTATTTCATTTGTTCTCTTATCTCTTTCACGTCATTTTCATAAATTTTTCAATTCTTTCCTTTGTCGTTGTTCAGCTTCATTTGTTCTTTCAATGCATTTCACTTACTTTTGTTCTCCTCCTGTCTTTTAATTTTCCTACTAGTTCATTTCGGAGTAAATGATCATGAAGCGATTCTTTCATCTTTCACATACATCCTGACACTTAGCGAGAATCTCCCACCC
Source organism: Panulirus ornatus (assembly GCF_036320965.1). Lineage (NCBI taxonomy): Eukaryota > Metazoa > Arthropoda > Malacostraca > Decapoda > Palinuridae > Panulirus > Panulirus ornatus. The sequence continues at coordinate 24,421,055 of NC_092271.1, read as the reverse complement.
CATTAATCTGTCAACATTTCAGCGAGCTTTTCTACACTTATCGAAGTTCACATTCCACTTCGATCTCTTCTCCTTCGTTAGCGATGTGATACGGGTAAACTCTACCTTACCTAAATGAAGGGACCGGAGAACGCCACAACAGGTTTCTTGGGAACTCGCTGGGGCCGCGGTGGGTAAGTCTTTCTATCCACTCTGAAGTTTCTTAGAAATGCGACTTGGCCGCAACCTGGGAATTCTTCGTAAGAATGTGGGCTGACAGTTTTCTCACGTGTGTGTATATACGATACTTAGTCATTTCATTTATACCTAAAACACTCAGTAAGAAAGAGATCATTCCGTTTTGTCGAAGTGCTCATGTAGGGATATGCAAAGGAGATTAGATGCCGTTGTTCCTCAAAGTTAATAATGGTTAATCTAAGGCTATAGAGGGATCAGAGAGCCTTATTTTGGTCTCGGCTGACACAGCTTCAGAGGATCTTTAACAAGTCGCCCAAAACTCCTCAGCGCCACGACCTCTGTGCCGCCTGTAGGCTAATGAGTAACATGACAAAGCAAACGTTCGATCTCTGACAATACCTACCCATGTTCACCACTTACCAAAAACATGTATGATGATTTCGTCTCAATCTCTCCACGGCACACTTAGAAACACCTACAAAATAAGAGTTTTGCCGTTACAAACTAGTGTTGTTGCTATATGATAAAAAAGGGACCTCAAATCCTTATCTCTACCAACTAAATGAGGTGGCATCACTCGGGTATTCATCAGCACGAGAAGTGTAATATGCACTTCGGAAGCGGTAGGAAGGTTAATCTGCTCCCAGTATTCACAGTAGCAAACAGATGCCCAGAGGATCTCAGAGGTGTGGAGTAAAAACTATACACACCAGATGTACCCAACACTACGGGATAACCCCCGAGGGCACATACTTTATTGGCTAGTGGACCCTGGGAATCCCAGCGACGGCGCACTACCTAAGAAAAGATTAGCCATTTCTTTCCTAGTCAGTTTCTGTAAAAAATAGAAGTATCGACCGAGTTTAAGACTACTTTTGTTTCGACGTTGTAAGGAGGAAAAGACCAAACGACTATATACACTTAAGGTGCAGAAAATAATGGATGACATGGATGTAGCTAAAAGCTAAGCTGCAACTCTTTGGCAGGAGGCTGGAGGTCGTCGACATGCTACAGTTACTGGTCACTTGAGTGGCAGCCTCTCGAACCTCTCATTTCAGGGAGGAAGATCTCTATAATAGTGAATGATATACCTAGGAATCACTGTAATGGGATCCGTTAATGTGTATATAATGTGAACATCTATAAAGGTTTATACACTTGTTTTTCATGGGATGGAGTATCTGTAATGTAAATAACGATACACAATATTTCATCTGTTTCCACTCGGAGTAGATAGATATGAAGATAAGAAATTGATACCTAAACCTTAGATAAGAGTCAGGAAAAAATCGTCCAAAACTTGTTTCAATAGGAAAACCTTTAAGACGTATCGCCAACTCTTGTTTTACTTGCCTTGGAGATTTCAACGCCCAAATCCTTATTAGATAGTAATCCAAATATCTATTGTCATGTGTATACACTTTACATTCAATGGATTGTGGTAAATACCATGTATGACTTGAATCTAACTTGTGTGTAAATAGATGTAGAATTTCGTGAGGTGTTCCAGCACAAGACAATATCTTGCATGTGAAGAATTCTGGTACAGGACTGGAATAACTTTCCACGGGAACTGCCTATAGAAAAAGGTTCTTGCTAAACTTTGATATCCTCTCTGAAGTTTAGGATAAAGCAAAACTCTGTGTTTTCGTAAGAATAAGAAACGAAACCTTGAAACTGTTCAGCAGTCGGAGTAGTTTAGTTGGAAATGTGTAATTGTGAATGCCTGTCGGAGATGATAAGGAGGACAAGAGGCGAGTCGCTGAGAAAACCCTAGGCAGACCTGCCCAGTGGAGGGAATGGGGATTGACGTCACTGCGCACGCCATAAGACTAACGGAAGCCCCACAGGCCGTCTCTCATGAGGTCTGGTGTGGGTAACCAGGCTCCTGAATCATTACTTTTACTTTTAATGTGAGCCTCGCTAGGCAGGCATGTTGTCAAATCAGGGACCTTGTCGGATGCAATAGATATATATTTTTTTTTTTTTTTTTTTTAAGATTTTTGTGGAGTCGATGTGATTGTTAAGAATCACAACCAGAGTCATTCTTTAGAAGAAAGAAAAAAAGTACTATAAGAATATAGGACATTTTTAACCATACTTAATGAAACATCTACCCTATGAAGTGTCAGGAAGACTTCACTTTACCTGGACACCTACGACAGATCAGCCTTGAAAATATTTGAAAAACCCATTTCCTAACACTACTCACAGCGACCTTAGATATGGTAATAGACTCTCCATATATTCGGAGAAATGGCTGATATGATCAAGGAAACTTCCGTGGGCGGAATGTCTGATAATATCATGACTAACGAGACGTGTGTGCAGATAAGAAGCAGACAGTGACTTTTGCTCTTGGTGATACTCTGAACATTGATGTACGGGAACGTATCAATTCCCGTGGATGACTACAATCCTCTCCGACACTCTCGCATATACGGACAGTCATCTTATTGGCAATGACATGATTATAGGTTATCCGGCCATAGATCATACGGATATATCAAAATCACTCTCGCATCCACGTCAAGGAGATTGTCTTCATTCGTGTGTCACAATACTCATTATCTAAAAGCAAGATTTCGTTAACAACTCCTCTTGGACCATTCTGGATTATTTCAAGATACTAAGGAAGAGTTTAAGAGGAGTTATGGACATAGTAGTCTATGAGACACACACACACACACACACACACACACACACACACACACACACACATATATATATATATATATATATATATATATATATATATATATATATATATATATATATATGATCATATGTTTGTGTGTGTGTGTGTGTATGCGTGCGCGCGCGCGCGTACTCACATACGTATATATCCAAATATACATACACATACTTACAATGCAGTTCATGTGAAAACATCAATACAAGAAGGTAAAACTGTGTATAAAGAGACGTTTATATTCCTCAGATAGCGTGAGTGAGCAACTGGAGATTTCAACGCATCGCTCTAGATAGTAATCCAGACAGTGGTAATTCCCTTGCACCGCTTGTACCTTCCACATTCAAACCACTTTCATTCCGGTAAATAAACTGCAGTTTCCCAGTACTATGTGTAGCTAAACTCTGTGAAAACTGAGGGTCACAGGCCAACGCATGCTTGGTATAGGGAAAGTACGGGGAACTTCCCTGCTAGGGACCCAGTTGGTATTTTTCTTCTAATCATCTAACTTAATGCATTCGTTGGGAAATTCCTCATGATGTTTAAACGCAACCATGTATGTAAATCATGGTTAAGGCACATTTAAACATAGATGAGAAACTCACGTGTCAAATAACTATTAAGATTACAGGGAAAAAAAAAGTGGCAACTGAAAGTGAAAGAGTATTGGGCAGATCCGACATATATAGCCGGTCGACAGAACCAGTGGGCATCAGACGCCCCAGCGAGAAGCAACTCACACTCTCTCATCGTAAACTCCCACATTATGTCTGTTCTACGATCACTGGTGAGTACAATTGGTGGTTTACTTCTTAGACTTTCACTAGATTTGTTTCATGTATATTTTGGGATCGAAAATAGATGATAGACGAACCTTTAGCGAGGCACCGACTGTTACAACTAATGTCAACCTCTTCCCCGCAGTTGATTGCCATGGCCTTCTTGGCAATGGTATGCATGGCTGTAGCAACGCCCGGCTATAGCCACGGATCTCCCAGCTACGGACACGGACATGGACACGGCCACGGACATACATCATACGGTCATGGGTAAGTTATCAAATGGTCATGATTAGGTTGCATACATATGTTGACAGTTATCATAAAGTATATCACATAAGATTAAAGTAAAACCCATTACTTAACCTATAATGTATGGTTAATGTATTTGCAGATCGCACTACAGACCGGTGCACAGGCCATCCTACAATCCAGTGTACAGACCATCTCACAGACCCCTACACCATTATCGCGGGTAGATAGCGTCGCACCATCGTCACTCAACTTATGACCTCAGAAGCCTCTTGAATATTCAATAGGACGACTCAATTCCCTGTATTTACGTTTCGCAAATAAATGATCATAAACAACCTTCATGTGTTTCCTTCCTATATTCTTGACTGTATCTAATACTTTTTTATCATGAGTACAGGTTATAACATTGATAAACGTTGTCCTTTGAATGGCAAAGAGATGAAATGATATCAGATGGTATGAAGGCAAAGTCCATCTGTTTACTACAATATGCTCGACTGCTGTTGTAAAGACAAAAACCTTTTAAGAATCTGGAAATGATAAGATAGATTATGGTGGAAGGTGAGAGGTATGGATGTGATTTATGAAAAATTCTTTCAAAGACTCTTGTCTACGACCAGACATCACATATGGCAGCAGTCTTCCATAGTTGAAGAATATAGCAAGAATAGAAAGGTTCAAAAGTCTTTTATCGGATAAAAAGAAAGGTTTCACCAGAAATCAGACCTTGTAATTGTTGTGAGATACTAACATAACGCAAAGACTGTAATCAAAAGTAAGGGAAAATCTCATGATCTTAGACAATACTTCTAAACCTGTACGTGAATTGGTGTTGTTTGACCTCTAGTTCTGAACATATAAGAATAATGAGGCAAATCCCATGCTCTGTGTCAACAAATAGTTGGGAAAAGATCGGACAGAAGATGTCAACAAATGCCATATATCCCAGAGAAGGATACCATAGGTGGAGAATGACTGAAGTAGAACCGAAGTCTTTCAAGGGCTGAGTTATAAAATGACAAACTCAAATTTGTCATGACAATATTCAAGATAACAGACCTTTCCATGGTTTACCTCAGACGCTTCACATGCCTTGGTTCAGTCCATTGACAGCAAATCGACCCTGGTATACCACATCGTTCCAATTTACTCTATTCCTTGCACACATTTCACCCTCCTGTATGTTCAGGCCCCGGTCGCTCAAAATCTTTTTCACTCCATCCTTCCACCTCTAATTTGGTGTCCCGCTTCTCCTTCTTCCCTCCACCTCTGACACATATATCCTCTATGTCAATCTTTCTCCACTCATTCTCTCCAGGTGATCAAACCATTTCAACACACCCACTCAACCACACTCTTTTTATTACCACACATCTCTCTTACCCTTCCTTTACTTACTCGATCAAACCACCTCACATCACATATTGTTCTCAAACATTTCATTTCCAACATATCCATTCTCCTCCACACAACCCTATCTATAGCCCATGCCTCGTAACCATATAACATTGTTGGAACCACTATTCCTTTAAACATGCCCATTTTTGCTCTCCGAGATAACGTCCTCGCCTTCCACACATTCTTCAGTGGTCCTAGAACCTTCACTCCCTCTCCCACCCTGTGACTCTCTACCGCTTCCATGGTTTCATCCGCTGCTAAGTCCACTCCCAGACATCTAAAACACTTCACTTCCTCCAGTTTTTCTCCATTCAAACTTACCTCCCAATTAACTTGTCCCTCAACCCTACTGAACCTAATAACCTTGCTCTTATTCACATTTACACTCAACTTTCTTCTTTCAAACACTTTACCAAACTCAGTCACCAACTTCTGCAGTTTCTCATCCGAATCAGCCACCAGCGCTGTAACATCAGCGAACAACAACTGACTCATTTCCCAGACCCTCTCATCCAAAACTCTTGCGTTAACCTCCATAACCACCCAATCCATAAACAAATTAAACAACCTTGGAGATATTCAAGCACTCTTGCGGCAAAACGATATATATATATATATATATATATATATATATATATATATATATATATATATATATATATATATATATATATTGGAAAGGATCACAATTTTGCGCGTGATCAAGATATTCCTATGGATATTCCGTGGACTCATAGGAATATATATATATATATATATATATATATATATATATATATATATATAGATAGATAGATAGATAAATAGACAGATTGATAGTGAAGAGAACTAAACATAAGTATAGGAATGGTGTACACCTTAAACATTTCTAACATGTAAGCGTAATATTGGAGACTTCAACGACAAATCTAGATAGTAATCCAAACAGCTGTGATTGTCCCTGTATATGAGCAATAGCTATTCTATTACATTCATTGGAATTTCCCAGTATAGTTTGTGCATGCATGAGGTTGAACTATACCATAAAAACCACTAACAGGTCATCGGCCTAAACAAGTTGGATACAGGGAACTTCCCACGATTTTTTTCTTCCAAGATGGGACTTCCCTGCTCGGAGCCCAGTTCATTCATAGCATCAAATACTACATATTTGTCAGGAAAATGGTCAGGTTCTTCAAAGGTGGTTTATGGGAGAGCTTATAGTAGAAAACATTCATACATAGCCATTATATGACCCCTATATAGAGATATTACGAATATTATGATTTAGAGAAAAGTGGAGGTGGCAACTTAGAGTTGGAAAGTTTTGGGCAAGTGAGACGTATATATAGCAGGTCGACAGAACCAGTGGGCATCAGTTCCCGCTACATCGAGAAGCAACTCACACTCTCTCCCTATAAACTCTCACATTATGTCTGTTCTACGATCACTGGTGAGTACAATTAGCCGTTTACTTCCTAGACTTTCACTAGATTTGTTTCATGGATATTTTGGGTTCGAAAATAGATGATAGACGAACCTTTAGCGAGGCACCGACTGCTGCAACTAATGTCAGCCTCTTCCCCGCAGTTGATTGCCATGGCCTTCTTGGCAATGGTATGCATGGCTGTAGCAACGCCCGGCTTTAGCCACAGATCTCCCAGCCACGGACACGGACATGTATCACACAGCCGTGGAAGGTAAATTCCGGATGATCCCTTTTTATTATCTTTCATATTATAATTTTTCTTATTTTACTAAGAGCATGACTTAAGCTATTGTTTATACCATAAGATTAGCTTATTCTATATAGTTTTGAATAGTTTTATACTGAGAAATTGGCTTATACTATATACTTTATGATTCTATTCCCGGATCGTTCCACAGACCTGTGTACAGGCCAGTCCAACATCAAGTGCACAGACAGTCCTACAATCCAGGGTACAGACCACAGACACACGGATCCTACCGTCCTGTCTATGGATAAACCTCGCTGCACCGTCTCCAACTCAACTATGATCTCCAAAGACTCTTGAGTAGTCATTAGGAGGATTGAACCTCATTTATCATGTCAATGAATTATGATAAGCAATAACAAGAATTTTCCTCAGAAATCATGGTAAGGATTAGAAGGATTTTTCCTTCATATTCTTTATACAGTGATCGAACCCTATTTATCCATGAAATGTTGATAAATTAGGATAAAGAATGATTGGGTTTTTCACTCTCATACCTTAGACAGTTACCGAACCCTATTCAACAATATCATGTTAATAAATCGTAATAAGGAATGATAAGCCTTTTCCTCCGTATATCTTACACAGTGATTTTTTTATGTTCTTAATCTTTTCCTAAATGTATACTACAACACTACTAAATGCTGGAGAAATGGATGATGGTAAACATTAGAAAGACAACTCGATTCACCTGATGACAACGTTAGACATCTGTTGTAAGAGGAATATCTTATGAAAAACTAGAAAGAAAATTACACTAATAAGGGAATATGTGTGAAGGCTATGCAAAGACTATAGTAAAGAGATTTTAAGATGTGGATGGCCGGAACCTACGACATGACGATGAAGACAATAAAATTTCAGGTGATTGGACGAAAAAGGTGCAACGGGGTTCAGATCTTGATTGGTGTGAGATCAGCAACCTCATTATTCATAATACTTGTATCATCTATTCCCAAACCTAGATTGGAATGAACAACAGCGATTTGACCATGATCATTATTACTATCATCATTATCATTACCATTATTGTTCTTATCATTTGGTTTATAGATCTGTATCAGCCACATTCTATCTTTGTCACTCCATACAAAGGATGTAATTGTGATTCTTGTAGTCATCAGAGTACGTTTCATATATCTAACTAAATGAGATATATATATAAACAGTATCCAGAGAAGCGTCTTCACTTTCAGGGGGCGTTGGAAGGATGAGAGGAGTTTGAGTGGTTCAGCAGGCCCGGGGATAAGAGGGAACAAGACTAGAATTAATGAAAATTGGGAAAATAGAAGCACAGATAGAATGTAGGTTCAAGTATAATGTGCTATAACTAAGGAATAATCATTCAAGATTTTCAAAGTGATTATTGCAACTGGTCTTACTACACCTGAAAATGCAAGTAACTATACAGTATGAACCTTATTTTACGCATATTATGATTTCAGAAAATGTAAGAACAAACCTAAGACTGATGAAGATGTAAAGACAATCATCTATAGCAAAATAACTATATGAATATATAAAATCTCATAATTATCAAATGATTTAGATGCTATGAATATCAATCTGCCTTCAGTCGAAGGAAAATAACACAAATAAGTCCCCACTTTAGATATTTGAACGTTTTCTCTAGTCAGTCTCACTGTACCTAAAGAAAATGAGATTTCTAGGGGACTCTATTGTATTCTCAATTAAAGTGATCAGGAACCGTTTTTCTCCTTCGGTTTGATTCTTTATCATCTATAGAAGGATAGCTTACTATCAGCACATGATTATCCTCCTCTTTCTTCTATTTTATTTCATGCATTTAAATTTGATAAAAGTTTGTCCGAGGTCTGAGGATGGCGCCGTATTTGATTTATATTTTTCAGTACTTATACGCATGATTACTGCACGCATGGTCTTTGTTTCACAGTTACGTCACTGAAGAAAACAAAGGGCAGTTCTTTTACTGCAAAATACTCTACCCACGTAAATCCTTCTCTGAATTGTTTAAGCTTTCATCCAGAGAGAGAGAGAGAGAGAGAGAGAGAGAGAGAGAGAGAGAGAAACTGGTGCAGTGAGAGCAACTAAGTTCACGCCTTAGTAAGATTTAGGCTATAACTACCTACTTCTTGCCTTTATGAATATATATCTGTTAGTATATGTTAACGGGGTGAAAATGATACAGCGACCCGGTTCCTTCCATGTGAGTTCGACTCCCTGCGTGACGCTTTGGAGGATGTTTGCTGTTGTCTTGCTACCACCACATCCGAAGCTTCCCTTACTTTACCGAGAATGTCAGTACATAATCAGAGGTATGATAAACATTGTCTTCATCTTTGTAATTGAGATATTGTGGATTCGCTATTCTGCCAGTCTTACAACTGTTGATTGTGGTTGATACTTGAATTGCTAGGAGTTTGAAAAGCTTATTGTTGTTATTCTCGTTCTTACATGTGAGATTGGATGTTATGAGAACACTACTATTAGAAAGACAATGAGGTGTGCTCATTGTTAACAAGGTCAGAGTGAAGATGCGTTGATGTTTGTCATGTACTCAACTGGCGGTCAGTGAATCGATCCTCTGAAGGAGTTGCTGAAAGATGTGGCTAGGAGGAGAGGTGTGGGGAAGGAGGAAGGGAGGAGCTGCAAGATGCTCCAGCAGACGTTATTAGAGGATGTGCCTGAGATGACAGGTGTGGGGTAGGAGGAGCTGCAGGACGCTCCTGAAGACGCTACTGGAGGAGATGGTTAGGGTGACATGTTCGGAGGAGGAGAGGTGGGCTTTGTGAGGAGGAGGGGGTTCCCCGGGCTTCAAGGTCATGACCGAGGCAACCCAGACACCACCGCCTTGACACGTGGCCCGCTGACGCTCCCATTTAGTGGTACATGACTAGTACTAGCGGCATGGCCTCCGCTGCTACCCTCAGACGGTGTCAACAGCATGGCCTCCTCTGCTGCAGCGTGGCCGCTGGTGATGACAGAAAAGGAGTCATGGACTCCAGCCTTGTAATATAACACCAATGTTTACATACAAGATCCATAACGCTAGGTTGCTTGTGAGGCTGTCAAGAAACGCGTTTCCGTCGTCATATTGACGTAATCCTGAACCTGTCATCACAACATTGCGTAATTACCTTTTTTGTACAGTATGGGAAGAGAGTTCTGTATTCTTTCTATACCCGTTGAACCCTGTTTTCTATACTCTTTCTATACTCGTAGAACCATGTTTCCTATACACTTTTTATACCCGCAGAACTCTGTTTTCTATACTCCTATACTCGTAGAGCTTTGTTTCTCGACTAGTGTGAAGGATCGAGAGGTAATCTATATATATGGATTGACGTCACATCGCTTTCTTTAGTATTGCGAGGGTTGTATACACCGCCATGATGTCAGGCTTTAACTGTGAATGAATATTTATTTTTTCTAACGTAAAAATGAGCGTCCCGTTATGGCTTTATGTCAATGACAACAAGTTTTCTGTGAAAAAAAAAAATGATGTTCAAGGTGAGGTTTATTTCCTCAGTGTGGATGTTGCTGGATCAGTGTTGGGTTGGGTGTGGTCCTGGCGATGATATGGGTGTGGCCACAGCCTCACCACCACCTCCAACGTGACCACACACACACACACCCTCTCCACCATAGTTACACTTCCTTCACCATATCTACGCTTCCTCCAACATAGCCATACTTCCTCCTCCACCACCACCACCACAGACGTACGCCACTAGCACGGCCACTTATCTACCACATCAGCCACACCTCTTTCACCACAGCTGAACAACGACAACAGCCATACCTCTTTCACAACAACTGAACAACCACACTTCTATACCCTTACGACCACAGTCACAGCCGCACCTCGAAATATCATCATGAACACCGGCTCTTGTCTCGGATATCGTGAGGCTTCAGGTTCCAGTGCTTCAATCTTGGGTTCATCAACTGTCTTGGCCAGGAAGGTAACAAGGGATTCATTACTTCCACCGGTGTCCGTGGGGAGCGTCCATACAGCAAAGCCTGGAGAGCAGGAACAATGTAGTGTCTTGTGAGTTCCCTTCATCATTTCCATCGTCCGTGTAGGACACAAAAGGTAGGAGATTCTCTGAACCCTCCCTGACTCTGGTAACAAACAGTATGTTCGACTGGGTCCCCGTGAGACCAGACCAGGGAATTATAGAAATAAGGTGAGTGTAGGTGTCAGAGGCACATGATTCCATGTCTGAACGTACGAAGAGAAGGGTTCAACGAACAGGTGTGTGGAAACGAATTAAAAGCTTTGCATCTGTGAACAGCTTTATGTCCTTTGTCACCTCTCTCTCTCTCTCTCTCTCTCTCTCTCTCTCTCTCTCTCTCTCTCTCTCTCTCTCTCTCATGGATGGCAGAATCTTGTGATTGGTCGCCGCGGTCACCAGCCCTCGCCATTCATTAGACGAGAACTAATCACTGTTTGATCATGACTTTCAGGATGGGTTCCTCCTGTTTCTTGCGTTATCACCAGGATCATCCTGTCCGACCTGGCTCTCTGCTTCTGCCTTGGGAACGGTAATGAAATGTGTGACGCACTCGGGTGAAACGCTTTTGTTTTCTACGCCATTATCGACAGTGAGTAACAACCTCATTCATAGTTACTGGATATCTTGATTACCCTCTCTTTCTCATATACATATATATGTGTGTCTGGCTGTCTGTCTGTCTGTCTGTCCGTCCGTCCTTCTGTCTGTCTATCTGTCTGTCTGTCTGTAGCGACAAAGAAGGTACAAGACTGTAAGGAAGGGCAAACGAGCAACGATGACGCGTGTACTTGGACTGACTGCAGACAGATCTGTGAAGGTTGTGGCGTGGGAGAGGGGGGAAAAAGTGGCGAGGTTAGCTGATATGCATCAAGTATGAGCGGAGAACACAAGAGGAGGGACCGTTCTAGTGTGATAACGAGTATGGAAGAATACTTCATAAAGAACTTTATGTGATCAGTTCATTATGCTTCAACTCTATGCTCTCGAGGTTAAGATGAGTCTTGATATTTTGAAGGAACGAACACACATCCTTCCCTATATCGTCACGGTGGTGAAGTGTTTCATGGCGTCATCAACTCTCTCTCTCTCTCTCTCTCTCTCTCTCTCTCTCTCTCTCTCTCTCTCTCTCTCTCTCTCTCTCTCTCTCCATGTCACGTATCCTTCAGATGAGGGAATAAAACATGGCCGTTTCATGAACGTATTCTTTGCTCCCTCATCTTCCCAGTCGCCGTTACTCGTGAAGATGTTCCAGTCAAGAGATTCATCCTCTTACCTTTGGCTCACGGTCCTAAATCGTGACACGCCTTGCGTCGCCACAATCGCTTGCCCTCCCGTTATGCAGCTCATCTTCGTGAAGGTCGACAGAGCAAAAAAAAAAAAAAAAACATTCACGTCAAATATCAACTTGACAGACGCTCATTGAGTTGCTAAGAAGGTTCATAAGAGGGAAGTGTTGTTTGCTCTGCTCTTGAAGCTCATCAATACTGTTAATCAACGAACGTTCCTCCTGCAGGAGGTTTCTCCTGCAGGAGAAGGAGGGAAGGACGACCACCGCATCCTGCCTGCCCGGACGGTCTGTAGTCCGTCCTTCCAGGACCTTGGTTTCGGTGTGGTCCCCACCTGAGCCTTGAGCTTGCCTCACCTGTGGGATCCTCGTGCACTTCTTCATACACTGTTGCACCCAAACTCTCCGGGGTCGTATGGACATAGCATACTGCTCCTTCGATTTATGGGTCGTCCTCCTCCTCCCCCTCTTCCTCTCTCTATCGCGTCTACAGTTAACATACAGCAACTTGAGAATCTCCAGTGATGACATTCATTCGCTACAGAATCGGCCAGGAGTCGTGACACCAGGGGTTCCACACTAGTACCAGCAGCAGACTCACTGGCACACCTCAGAGATGATCTTGATATACTGTCAACAACTATTCAACATTTCATGGGTGAAATGTAATAAAAACAACGACACTACCTCCTCCTTACCCCCCCCCCCTCCTTATCCCCCAATTGCCCATTATGCCTACGTTACCACCCAACCAGCCGGCCGGTTCCCTTGTGCCTCTCGCCTCTCAAGGTGAACGAGTGATTTTCAGAGGAAAGAGAGAAAAAATATATTACAATCTGCCTCGGATTCATATATGAATATATACAGAGCTCCTGGTGGCTAGGTGGGGCTGGATAGCCTCGGGCAGGGATGCACCAATGGTTTGTGCCATCCCTCTCTCATATCCTGGATACAACATATATAATTTCCACTGAATTTAGCTCCACTTCGCTTCTTCGCTGTGATGCAAAGTACGTTGCCGCTTCCCTGCCAGACTTGGCTTTGGTGTGGCCTAAGTGCAGAGGGGCGCTGTGAGGAATGCTATGTAAGGAAATGGAAGTGATTGAGAAATGAGAGATGGTGTATGAAACCACGATCTCTCTCTCTCTCTCTCTCTCTCTCTCTCTCTCTCTCTCTCTCTCTCTCTTGCTCACGTGTTATGAATAGGACCTCTGTGAAATGGAGTACCACACGCACACACACGCACACACACGCACACACACAATAATTTTGGCTTTTGATTAGATAACCCCAAGATCCCTTTCACTAGGCTCCCGCAGCTTAAAGGCTACGCTACAATCAGTAGCAGGGGAATATTGGACTTTATTAGGGATCAAGTTTCTCGATGAGATTGATCATACAGGCGGAGTCCGGTAACACTCAGACACAATATATACATACATATTTACTTACTTTTTTGACTATTCTTTTGGGAAAAAATGGAGAGAATGATCAATGACTTGTTTTCACTATTTTCGTTTAAGAATATCTAACATTAATGTTGATGTGTTTCAGTAAGGTGTTTGTGTGTGTGTGTGTGTGTGTGTGTGTGTGTGTGTGTGTGTTTTAGTACATGTGATGGTCATATACTCATATGACACACACACACACACCTACATATGCTAGTATCAATTAAGCTGCCACCTGTAATGATCGTGTTGAGCAATGGATGACCTTTGACCTTTAAAAACAAGGGATTCCTCCTCCCTGGAAGAAGGTGACCTCATTGTCTGAAAAAAAGGAACAATAGGATCTGATAAACAGCTTCATATAATGTCTCTACAATGCACTCAATATTGGAACGGATCTTGGTACAAAAAAAAATATAAATATATTTTGGAATTCCCCAACAGTTTAAACTAATCTATCCTCCCAAGTATTTACCTCTTGCCATTTTTGTAACTTCGAAAGAAATCTAAATAGAATTATGATAAAGTTCATACAAAAGTTTATTTCTTTTGTGATTACCAGATTGTTCTGAAAATATAATTTGCTCTAATGGCTTACCTGTTTACAATTTACTGTGGAAAAAAAACAAAAAAACAGAGACTTGAAAAGACATTTGAAGTCTCTCAGATTTATATTTCGTATCTTCTTCATAATACCATTATATTCTGAATCAGTAAAAGGCTGCATATTTCTATTGTATTTATTGCTTCATTGTTCGATGTCCGAAATATCTGAGGCAGTGTAGATTTAACAGTGAAAACATTTCGGATGGAGATACTGTACCCTGTGCCTTAATATTCTTTGTTGTTTGTCTATTGCTTGGAACGTTTTCTAAGATATTCAGTCGTATATGTTATTGTCTATTAGCCAAAAAAAATGAATCGGAAGAAACAGACATATTCAAAATGATGCAGACCCGCATCCATATACATAAGCTCATGTACACTCGCACACAGTCGGCTCACAGTCAACCGCAAGGAGTTCATCCCACTGATCGATGAATGGGTACCTGACGGAATCTGAGGTGTGTGTGTGTGTGTGTGTGTGTGTGAGTGTGTGTGTGAGTGATTACTGTTTGTGTGATGCGATGAGAGAATGTTTTACCACCACGGCCCCTCTTCCCTTAACCTGTGTATGCATGTCTGAATATATAAAGTTAAGACACATGACCTATGCTACGAGACGGGGGCAACACGACTGCAAAACTCTCTCTCTCTCTCTCTCTCTCTCTCTCTCTCTCTCTCTCTCTCTCTCTCTCTCTCTCTCTCTCTCTCTCTCTCTCTCTCTCTCTCCATGATAAACAAAGGGTAATATCACACACACACACACACACCCATTCCTATACAGACCAGCCAAAGATGAAGCTATGCAGGCCGCTCAGAGATAGACAGACAACGTTTTCTATTTATAACCCGCGTGAATGCAGTCGGTCAGGCGGAGAACATACCAGCTATATACATCGAGACGCTAATCCTCACGCAGAGGTTGTCATGCAGCAATCGTCCCCGCCCTCCTGAGGAACCACACCTACCACACTTCGTCTGCGTGAACACCAGGTGTCACTACACCACCTCCATAACACACCCACTCCCCCACCCCAGCACCAGCAATACACAGGAGTACACAGACCCTAAGACACTTAGATTATAAAGGCCATTTAGCCCTACAAATACCGCGGGGACAGAGACAGAACCAGGCAACACCCGTCATCCATAAGGTATCATTAATAGTCACAGGTAATCGCACGTCAGAGGCGAAATACCTCAAGGTCTGCGCCTCCTCCAGGGGCACGGCTGGCCTTGGACGGCCACCAACCGGTGGATGCCTCGACCAGACCCACTTCTTTTTTTGGGCTCTTCTCTGGTAGGATCATCCTCTGTTTTTACTCTCCCAGGAGGGAACACAAGCGTGTGTGTGTGTGTGTGTGTGTGTGTGTGTGTGTGTGTGTGATAAGTACGAGAATAGAGACTCAGGTACGAGTATTTCAATATATATATATATATATATATACATATATATATATATATATATATATATATATATATATATATATATATATATATATATATATATATATATACATAAAAGGTTCTAAGGATGCTTACAAAATAGTAAAATGACCCAACAAGCACTAAATAGCCAAGTACCCAACAGACCGCTCCACCAGATGCACGTGCACCCACCTGAAACCACATTCCCTAGACATGTACGAGTTACACTTTCTTATCTTTGCTCTGAAAATCCCCCATCCCTACAGCATTAAAAACACCGATTTAACATATCCCTAGACCCTTCATGCCCACGATGTAACTAGCAACGAACTCTTACTGCTCAACTGCTGTTCACTCTTCCCACGTTGGCGCACACATAATATCGTTACTCTGTGTGATCTATTGTCTACCCCTGGTGGGAGTGGCCGTATGTATATATATATATATATATATATATATATATATATATATATATATATATATATATATATAATGAATGTATGAGGTGAGGTGCCTGAGGATTGGCGGAATGCATGTATAGTGCCACTGTACAAAGGCAAAGGGGATAAAGGTGAGTGCTCAAATTACAGAGGTATAAGTTTGTTGAGTGTATTTATATATATATATATATATATATATATATATATATATATATATATATATATATATATATATATATATATATATATATATATCATCGTGAAGGACTTTGAGAATCGTAATAATTCCACCAAAACAAAGCAACCCTGGACAAAATGAGAGGCGCCAACTGTAAACACAGGTTATGGTCCTCTGTGCCGTCAGGCTACCAATGGGAGAACGTGTAGAAGGAGGAGGAACGAGGAAGGAGGGGTAAGGAGTAAAAGGGGGGGGTGAAGATTCAAAGGTGGTCATCAAATGGGGAGATGAAGATGAGGCGGGTGAGGAGGGGAGGGGGGAGAGGGGTGCTAAAGGGGTGTGGTCTATCAGGGAGGTTAGGGTATAAAAAGGGGCGTTGGTTCTCTGCTACAGTTTGTCCTGACTTGACTTGCTGAAGATGAAGGTTGCGGTAAGTGAGCTCCCGTGAGACGGTCGTAGATAATAATGTTTGCTAGCATATGACAGTATGTGGCAGTAGATGATGGTGTTGGTTAGCAGATGACGGTAAAAATGTATAAGTTGATAGTATGTGGAAGTAGATGATGGTGTTGGTTAGTAGATGACGGTAAGAATGTATAAGTTGATAGTATGTGGAAGTAGATGATGGTGTTGGTTAGTAGATGACGGTACACGGTGGTAGATGATAGCATTTGTGGGTAGATGATTGGTATGTAGAAGTAGATGATGGCGTTTGTTGGCAGGTGATGTCAGGCTGTCAGTGGTGGTTAAGCAGAAGTGGATGACTGGTAGCAGACTGTGGTATAGGACTGTGATGGTGGTAGACGTCGGTAAATGGTAGACGAAATGGTAGTGTTGTTCGTCTGTGCGAATTTCTGTGTTCTGTGATCTTTACTATTGACCCTAAGAGATGTGGTTGGCATTTGTGACTGTTAAATCCAGTGATAGAATATATATATATATATATATATATATATATATATATATATATATATATATATATATATATATATATATATATATATATATATATATATTATTTGTAGATCTAAGACAGTTATTTGTTTAATTGTTTTGACGTTTTATTTTCCAATTTTACAAACTGTGCCTTTGTGAGTATTACTTTATGCTAAATGGTAAACTTTCTTTTTTTTTTAATATGGTAAAGTTCTATGAGTTATACTGCGTGGCTGAGGAACAAATGATCGCCTTAAAGGCAGATTGAATCACGTATTGCTCGAATCATGGGTGGTGTTCAGATCATAAACGCCTGAATCACCGGTATTGCTCAGATCACAAACGTCTGAATCAAACGTATTGCTCGAATCATAGGTAGTGTTCAGATCATAAACGCCTGAATCACCGGTATTGCTCAGATCACAAACGTCTGAATCAAACGTATTGCTCGAATCATAGGTAGTGTTCAGATCATAAACGCCTGAATAACTGGTATTGCTCAGATCACAAACGTCTGAATCAAACGTATTGCTCGAATCATAGGTAGTGTTCAGATCATAAACGCCTGAATCACCGGTATTGCTCAGATCACAAACGTCTGAATCAAACGTATTGCTCGAATCATGGGTAGTGTTCAGATCATAAACGCCTGAATTATAGGTATTGCTCAGATCACAAACATCTAAACCTTAGGTAGTGTTCAGATCACGAAGTTTGTATCTCAGGTATTGTTCAGATTTTGAACACCTGAGTTTTAGATTTTGTTCAGATCACTAGCGTCTGAGTCCCTGACATGTAGGTGTTCGATGCTACGAACATTCGTACCATCTGCGTCTCCGGTTATCATTCAAGTACCCACCTTGCCGACCAGGTCGAATGAAGTTCCGAGTCTCCGGGTTTTTCGTTAACTTGAATAAAAACTTTTCCAGTCTCCATTTTTTGTTTAAGACCACTAATAAACCACTTATGTCTCGGTCTTATGGATGATCACATAGACCACTTATGTCTCGGTCTTAGGAATGATCACTTAGACCACTTATGTCTCGGTCTTAGGAATGATCACTTAGACCACTTATGTCTCGGTCGCTTATACCAACAACCTCCTCCCCTTGTGTACCGACAGGTGTTGCTCCTCGCTGTGCTGGGTGTGGTGGCTGCCGACACCAAGTTGTGGTACTCATACCCCTCCCCTGTGATAGGGCCAGCTGCCACCTACACCACTGGTGGCCACATCTTCCCCGCCACCACCTACGTCCGGCCTCATGCAGTCGCCCCCTCCGCCTTCCAGTACCACCTCCCTGCCACCCAGTACTCCGTTCCAGTGGTGAGCGCCCCGGGAGTAGTCGGGCCGACACTCTACCAGTACCCATCTCCCCCCATCGTTGGGTCGGCAGTCATAGTCGGTGAAGACGACGATGACGACGACAACGACCGTGACGATGACGACGACGACGACGACAGGGTGGCTACATTTTACGGGGCCTTTTACCACGACGACGATTAGACGTCGGGCGCTCTCCAAGATCACCGACGTGGACCACTTCGACGCCGATGACGATAGCAACCGCAGCAGGTATTTGGCGAACCACAGTCGAGCCTGACTATCACCCCAAGCGAATGGAAACCAGAGCTACCTACCACAGGCTGCTGGACCAAGTAGTGACCCAGAGCCACCTGAAACAGCCTGGTGTATCAGGCAGAAGTTCCTAGCCTTTAGTTACTTGAGTGTTGCTTTGGTTATGTCTTTATCGATCCCCGTTCCGGGGTGTTGTCCCACGTGAGTCTTATAATAAATATCATGTCATGACTTGGTTATCATTTAATACAGTTCAGTATCATTGTCGTATCTTATCACAGTAGATCTTCCTCTGATTATCTTTCAGTAATCGTGGAGAAATTCCAATCCAGATTAAGTTGCTGATGTTAATGCATGATTCTAAGTCTACAGTCATACATGTGTCTTCTGTGTAGTATCATTTTTTCTTCTGAACAGTCGATGATAAAAGTTCATCTAAATACAGAGATTTCTGCGTCCTCACTTTAACAGAAGACATACAGACATACCCTTAAGAATAGCCTATACAGATCGACTCAGAAGCAAACATCTTCCCTACAGACAGATACAGAGAATGGCATATTCACAGACAAAGACTTCCATTAAAATGAGGACCAACATTCCATTGTTGGGACTGGCGAGGTCAGAGCGTAGAGATAAAAACGAGCATTTTGACGTGTGTGTGTGTGTGTCTGTGTGTGTGTCTGTGTATCTGTGTGTGTGCGTGTGTATCTGTGTGTGTGCGTGTGTGTGTGTCTGTGTCTGTCGGTGACTCTAGGGGACGCCTTGGACGAGTGGAGGTGTGGTACCTCCAGGTTGCGTCCTCTGGTGTGTTGTCATTTCGACAGAGCTGCTTGTGTGGGAAGACAATGTGGGTCGGAGAGTAAGTCACTCCTTGGTCCTGTTTGAGACCAGCCATTTGTTGTCAGGCAGAGAACACAACTTATATTTTTTCATATAATATTCTTTAAGGTGTCCTGATTCACGGGAAAATATCTAGAGCATCCTCCTTAGATATTACTGAAGAACTGAGAGATTGATGGAAATAGATCGTTATCAAAGTCATGGGAGTCATTGACAGCATGTCGCTGTCCCCTGTATACCACAATGCTCCATGTCACTCTATCCCATTCCACATCTTTCACCCTCCTGCATGTTCTGGCCCTGAGCACTCAAAAGAAAAGGTTTTTCACTCCCATCTATCCATCTCCAATACGGTCTCCTCCTTCTTGGAAATTATGACGGTTCGTGGTCTCTCTGGAGGCGTCTTCCTGAAAGGTGCTTGGGTCGCCTCCTGCCCACCAGGAAGATAGTCTAACTTAACCTTACTTAAATGAAACTTGGTTTGAATTAACCTTCACTTAATTCTCATATGACCTAACTTGATATAAACCTATGATGGATCTAACCTGATTTAACTTTGAATTAGGTTGATCGTGCCTATTGGTACTTTTCTTCTCTTAGTTTTAAACGTATCACTGCCTGGCAAAAAGGAGAGGTCAAATATCGTATCGATGATTTTGAAATTCGATATGTTACTAGGAGCACTTGGATGTTTTGAGTCTTGGTAAACCTGAGATCTGGTGGAAATGGATTTATCGGTGAGCGATGAGAGTAATGTAAAGAAACAGATGAGAATGAAATCACAGAGATGTTTTCGGCGGCTAACATCAACTTCCAATAGTCCCTTGTACTACTATGTCTACTCCCAGGTATCAGAAACCACTCTACTTCCTCCAGGCCCTCTCCTTTCAAGCTCACACTTCAACCAACCTTTTCTCTCCTGTCCTGCTAAACTTTATTACCTTAGTTTTCATTATATTATCCCTAAGCATTCGCCTTTCACATGCTCTCCCAGACTCAGAAACCAGCTTCTACAGTTTCTCACTCGATTCTGCCAACAGAACTCTGTCATCGGAATACAGCAACTCTCTCACTTCCCAGACTCTACCCCTAACCCTATCCCCAAATAGATTGCACCCTTGCCTCTCTCTCCAAGACCCTCGCATTTACCTCCCTCACCACCCTACCCACAATCAGATTAGATAGCCACGGTGACATTACCCACTCTTGCCGCAAACTGACCTCCACTTGAAGCCACTTCCCCTCGTATCTTCTTATTCGCACACAATGTCCTTCTCACTTGGTAGGAGGTGCTTGCTACTTTTAGTAGCTTTTCTCCCACACTATGTATTAGTAACACTTCCGACATACCATCTCAGCCAACCCTGCCTTACGTTTTTCTCCATAAATGCTACACATATGAAGGATACGAAGACACGAATACATTTTTCTGCAGCAAACTTTATTGTTCACTTTGTTGCTAACGATAAGAAAACAGTCAGCGCCTCACCAGTAAGTCGGTTGACTTTGATCTGACTCGAGAACTTAACGAAAGCAAAAGATTAACAAAGACTGAGCGGCGGTGGGAGCCGAGTCCTCGTAGGATCGGTGACCGCCTTTATTTATCGTCGTAATAGCCATGACCTACAACGTAGTGGCCGGGGTTGTAGTAGGGGCGAGCTACGACGGTCGTCACAGCGGGCACGACCGGCTTGGTGTAGACGGTATGGCTGACTGGCGGACGGTACCACCACAGGTCGTCTAAGTCAATGTCAGCCGACCTTTTCTGGCGGGCGGCGGCGGCCTCCTCAGGGGCGCTGCGCTTCTTGCGGTCGTCATGGTCGTCGTCCAGCTTGTAAGTATGGATAACCACGGGCTTATGAGGAACGACGTAGGGCCGACTGTAGACAGTGACATGGGGCCTCCCATACACGTAAGGGACGTTCCAGCCGAAGGTGGGCGAAGCCAAAGCCACCACCAGCAACACAAGGGCCACTTGCACCTGCAAGAGACATACTGGGTTAACACAAGACATAACGGTGACCTAAGACTTATGGACGTCAGGGCCGAATCACCGTAGCTAACAGAGACGAAAATCGCCCGTAATGCGTGAACGTTTCGGCTTATCTTCTCTTACACCATGATTTCAAAATCCTTTGATGCGACTGAAGTTCTTATGCACGCTGATTTGATCCCGTTCACATGCACCCAGGTCCTTGAGTTATGGAACTTCCTGAAACGCTGACGATCTATCTATAACATTAGAAGGTCTTCAGGTGATGGTAAATTTTAGGAATCACTCCTTTGGCAAGGGACCACATTTAAGGGATCTTAATTTAGGGATCTTTTAAAAATATGGATACCATAAAATCTTGGGATGAAAATAGATTACTATATGACAGCGTATCTATACTCTCAGAAAAAGGATCCATCGATCTCCGTTCGCTTTGAGGTGTGAGACGGATTGAGAGGCGCACCTCACGAACGACAACAGGGCATACGGTAAGAAAAAACTGTTACATACAAGAGTTAAAGAATTAAACTTATCTATTCGTGAGATTCGTGACCCAGTAGCCACCGATATGTGATGGTTTATAATAGGCCAAAACGAGAGAAAGGAAAGAAAGAAAAAAAAAAGACTTTTATGGCTACTACTTTTGAGCTTTTTGTGACTTGGCACAAGAAAGAGTCACACATTATAGGGGATAGTTGGCTGGAGTATCTCTTACTGACGGAATCAAGCGGGCTGGTACGTGTATACAGGCGGGACAGACCGGTCGCTCTCTCTTACCTCACCAGACCCACAGCAAGAACCGCTCGAGTGAAAATAACAAAAGGGCTTTAGGTCAGGAGCCACTCACCAGAGACTTCATGATGGCGAGGTCAGGTTGGGTTCTGAGTGTAGTGCGGACGAGTCGCCTCATATATATACCCCGGCCCGACCAAGAGACTTAAGCTGCCGAGTCATGCATGGCAAGAAATAGAAAGAAAAAAAAATGTATATATATAAATTGCATGACAGATCTCAGTTTTTGATTATCTATGCATGGTTGTCAGGCGATTGGGTTTTCGTAATGGTTGATAGTAGTTCTGTGTTTCCAAAGGACAAAATAAAAGAGTGTGTCATGTGTGAAAGTGAGAGAAACAAAGTCTTAAGAAAAGTCTAGGATTCTTACAGGAAAACCTGCGATCACCAACGTTGAGGAAAATGACAGGCGACATAGGTCAAGAGAGATGGAAACCATATTCGCAATGGTTGTGTGTCGCCCTAAAGACGAACGGTACAAGGAACCAACTTCTGTACCCTGAGTCTGCCATTTTCAGCTTGCCTGAATTACACGTTATTATGTGACCTTACAGCCCTCGGGGTGTGCCGTTGTCTGCGTGAGGAATGGCGATTATCACAGATCACCTGACGGAGGCGTCATCGTATTCCTCGTATGAATGGAGTCTCCAAAAAGTACTTTACATCATCTTCCTCCTGAATTCATATATTGCGACAGCTTTAGTTGAGCAATGGTTATTCACGGACGTGTTCGCCTCTACTGGTGCTCTGGATTGGAGTTCTTAATGAGACGCGATTACACCTTAAATACACAGAAATCACTGGTTGAATGTCAGTTTATTTCGACAGGGGTTTGAGAGATCAGTAAACTATTGACGGTGAGGAGAGCGCTTGGTCGCGGCATTCCTTCACACGCCCTCCGTCCACAGGGCCAAGTATGGGTGTCTCCGCTCTGGGCCACCTTACCGCACCAGGCGCTTTCTTCCCACCACCACCACTAGTAACAGCAGCAGCAGCACTGACATTTCACCAGTACCGTTGTACCGTTCAGAACCGTACCACACCTCCTTGTCCCTGTTCCCCTTCACCTTAACAACACATTCCTCTCCAACAGTCACTCATTCTTATGTAGGTTTTTCTCTCTTACTCATGTGCCTTCACGCTTGACCTGACCTCACCTATGAACGTGACCCTTGACCCGATTGTTCCACACTCTTATGCAGGCACCCCCACCCACCCCTTCCCTTGACCTCGCTCTGACGTCATACCACCCCCCCTCCCCCTTCCTTCACGCCCACGGGAGGTAAACGTGATATCCGCGAACGTCCCAGGTGGTAAGGCACTTGGGGGCGGGTGGTTAGGCGCCCACGGGCGGTAGGGGGACCGCCCAAGAAGGGCGCAAAAAGTGGCCTAGAGGGGGAGTGTTGGAAGGAAGGGGACGAACCAGTTTTCTGGTCACGAGACACTTGGCTGAAGGAGAGAGGTTGTGGCTGCTGCAACCAACTGCTGTGTCTCCTTTTAGCCGTTGCTGTTCCTGTTTCTGTTCCGCTGCACCTCACCTATCACTAGCCTCTTCCTCTCCTCTACTCTTCTCTATTGCTCTTCCTCATCTCTTGCTTGAGGTTCATCCTCTCTATCGCTCTCTAGTGCAGTCCTGGACTATTTTCCTGCTGTTGCTTCCTCTTATCCATCAGCTGTTTTATGCTGTTCACTGTTGGCATGGAGATGTGTAGCTCTGTTTTGCTGGTCTGAGCTGCATTCAGTTGCTCTGTCATTCTGTTTCATGGTGTACTATGCTGTTCGGTTTGATTTGTATTGTCTTCTGCTCAGAAAAAAAAGAGACACACACACATACACATTTAGCGAGACGTATCGCTAAAAGTACAGTCTCGTCACTGAACCTCTCACTTCAAAAGGAGTCTACATTTCCCATTTATTGGAAGTAGTGCAGCAGCCTCGGGCAGCAGGAAGCTTGAGAGTGAAGTCTTGGGTAACACCAGGACTCTGTCCTGGGAAGAGGTCCTGGGGTGAGTCTATACAGATAAAACATACACGTATAAGCGAACGAAGAAAGCTAGTCATCAGGAGAACCTCGATGGTCACAGAGGAATGGCAGGTTCCGTCTGGAGTTCTGGGTGAACACGAAAGAGTTAGTCAAGATCTACAAGAACAGCTTCGTGCTGGAGGTACAGAGAATCGTATCATGAAAGTAGCAGTCAGGATATCTTTATCTTTGCATGAAATCTTTTATACATATATACGTATGTATATAACTGATCATCTTACGAGTTCTGAAATATCTTTTATTTTTATTTCTTTCAGAGTAAAGCAGGGAAATACAATGATAGTTTCTTTATTCTTGACATCACGCAAACGCTAAGAGTACCAAAGTTTGACAAACATCAGTTTTTTTCAGCTCTTCTGCTGGCGATCTTTTGCCTGTCATTCTCGTCAACCAGGATAAAGGTACTGCCTTCATACTCCCAACGCTTCCCTTCAGGAATCATCAATTGGGAAAAAGATCTGATTTGCCAATTGTTGACGGAAGCCCCTTCGCTGCTTCGACTATGCACTTCCGTACAGTTTGCGAAAAAATTTTCTCAACAGCGAGAGGAAGTTCCTTGCAGGTTTAGACATGATAAGTGTGCTCATCACCATAAACATAGGGTCGAACACCACATGAAAATTTAGCGTCATTGGGCAATAGATGCTGGAAGGAGGACCTGTGGGAGCTGTGATGGAGCCGTGGGTATGCTGTGAGGATCTATGGGTGTGCTGGGAGGACGTGTGGGTATGCTGAGAGAGTAGGACCTGTGGGTGTGCTTGCCAGTACATCCATATGCCTGTCCTTGGCCTTGGTGGCAGGCGTGTCTCTCCTCGAGGTTGCCCAAGATATTTCGAAAGACGCGGAGACGGATTCTTGGGGATCAAGGCCAGGGCAGTGTATCCAAGGGGGAACCGCACCCTCACCACACCATGATGGCCACTCTCCCACTGCAGCATCTCCTGTTATCACCGTATTTCTCTCGTGCTCCAGTTCCGCATGGCGTAAGAACACTCTGGCCTTTAGGTGCTCACACGAAGACTGTTATATTCTGATGAGGATGTTCATTATTTTGAGCAGATTGCTGCAGAGGACGACGCATCTCGTATGGACTGGCCTTCGGCTGGAGGGAATTCCCAGGTGCGTCTGCCATCATTAGTCTTATACCTTCGACCAACAGGATGTCAATATATAGCCTGACACACATATACAGACACAAGCATACACACTTTCAATGAACAAAGGGTATATATATATATATATATATATATATATATATATATATATATATATATATATATATATATATATATATATATATATATATATATATATATATATATATATATATATATATATATATATATATATATATATATATATATATATATATATATATATATATATATATATATATATATATATATATATATATATATATATATATATATATATATATATATATATATATATATATATATATATATATATATATATTTATATATATATAATATATATATATATATATATATATATATATATATATATATATATATATATATATATATATATATATATATATATATATATATACACTTAAGAATGACGAGGTGGAAGCTATTGCCTTTTGTTTCACCTCGACAATGCCAGTGATGCTGTGATATATTCGTACATACGAACGATCTTTGATATTGGCCTCTACGAAAAGAGATATACATTTGTGTGGAAGTTCTTATCAATATTCTGTTGCACTTATACCGTGACCACCAGTGCAATCAGAGCTAGTGTAGAATATATAGAATATGTGTATGATTTTTTTTTCCTTTTTGATGTTGAAGGTCCCAGTTACGGACAAAAGTCTACATCAAGGCCGGGGCTTAATTGAAATACAGAGAGAATGATGAAACGAAGAAAGAAAAGACAAGGGAAAACATATTTCGAATTTTTGAGTACGTGAAAAATCTTTTAGAATTCATGTGCATCAGCTACACAGCATCATATATTACAATATATATATATTGGAAATCTAATTCATAATAACTATTAAAACAACACGAATTTGTTGCCAGTATTCAAACATCCACCATCCTAGACTGGGATGCAGTGGGACCTCTGGCGTAGGATACACTGGGATCTCTAGCCTGGAATACATTGGGATATCTAGACTGGGCTACACTGGGACCTCTACAGACGTATCTATCTCATGAACAGGAATACCTAGGAGCTTATGGGGAGAAAAATTATGACATCTATAACGCACATGAGATCGAAGAAGGTCGAAGGGTTTCTATACGAAACTATCAAGACCACAGACGCTTCTTGTGACCCTATCTTGAGCAGAGAAATAGCTAGCTGTTCGAGACTGTCTTACGGGTTTCCGAATAAGACACAAGGACCTGGTGAATGATAAAGGCCACTGGATATACCAAACCAACAAGTTTCAGAAGGGCAAGTGTTGCGCTATTGTTCGTGGACACTTATAGTCTTCTCTTCAGTATTTAAGGTGATATTCAGTAATCATGTCTTTTAAAATTTTCGTTTAACCCTAAATCCAACATAAAGTTCCAGTAAGTCAGTTTCAAAAGACAAGGAGCGATAGTAACTATTGTGGTCATGGCATAGAATCAGAGAACGTAGGAAATGTGGAAAATGTAAGAATTGTCCAGATTTTAGAAATCAAGAATAACATGTCTCATCCACCGTAAAGCTGTTGTTTTTAGGGGTTTAGAAGTATGATTTTTAGCCTAGAAAACGTATTAACATTTCATGTATATCACATTTCTATATCACACTTTTTTCATTCTTTTTCCCCCCCACATCTACGAAGTAATGTCATGTGAACCATATCTTTTGATTCAGTCCACGTATTGTTACGTTCAATAGTTTGCTATAAAGATTAACAATTGTCCTAAACCCACACTAAATATCACACTGTCACAAAAATGCATGGAGAGGCAATTGCAATCTGGAATTAGTTACTAAAAATCATTCATTTCAGAAAGTGACGCAAAACAAACTTCCCCAGTGTGTGTCCTTACCTATGGACACATTACAGCGCATGTGCCATAACGAGGCGAGAGGCGGGAAAGCGCCAGTGCACGGCACGGAGCCGTAGGGGAAGGTGTTGGTGTACAGCTCCCTCGGCTGCCCTAGCCGTGACTGGCAGTGGCAACAGATCCGAAACAGTCGTCTGTACTTCTGAACCTTACAGTTTCATGGTATCTGCACTTACAAAATGGACTGAAAAAAAAGAGATCGTGTGATAAATATCATTGACGGTACTTTACACTAGTGGTTTGAGCAGTTTAACCAGATAGCCTCACCTTCAGACCATTAACTAGACGACCTGACACCGAAGCAGTTGACCAGATGGCCTGACCGAGAGACCCCTGATGTAAACAAATCTGTTACAGAGCTCCGTTATTGTACAGACGAAGGTAAGCGCAGTCTGTAGGACAAACCTGTCTCTCTATCCGAACTTAGATACATCTGTAACATGCGAACGGTTGTTATAAAGACGAAAGATGATCCATTGACTCGATATCGAGTAAAAATTATACAAGAGTTTTATTAAAGTAAATCGAATAGTTATTTTGATAAGCGTTGTATGGGATATCCTGTGTGTGTGTGTGTGTGTGTGTGTGTGTGTGTTTATATATATATATATATATATATATATATATATATATATATATATATATATATATATATATACACACACTTTGAATCCTGCCCCAGACGCCCTTCTCTGTAGGTTTCTGCAGAGCCTTGGAAACCCGCCGCGTCCACTGAGAGGGACCACAGGTCAAGAAGTACATGGTATTGTCTTCGTGGCATGATAGCAGGGCAACAGAGGAGCAGGTGTTCAATGCCTTCAGAGTGCAAGTTGCATCTTGGGGGTTATGAGAGGTCTTGTGATAAGTTGAGTCGACGATTGTAATATCGGAAAGTTCTGTAATGTCTAAAACATTGATAAGAAAGTATAACTCGTACTTGTCTGGGGGGTTTAGTTTCCTATAGGTGCATCTCTGGTGAAGTGGAGTTTAAGACTGGGTTGAGAGGTGTTACTTGTATATATAGAATATAATTCTTTGATTCATAAGTAGAGTTTTGGAATCTATGTCTAGGGCCATGGTACCCATACAGTAGATTTAAGTGGTGTGTCCCCACCCTGGATATTGTGTTCAGTTTTGGTTCATCCTATGAGAGCCAATTAGATGACTTAAAAGTGTTTAGCTCAGAAAAGGGAAGGTTAAGAGGTGATGCAGTACAGATGAGAACTCTAAACTAGATTTGTCTGATCCCGTTCGCAGTAATGGGCGCATATTCGTTGGCAAAAGTTTGACCTCGAATGAGGCAACGGATCATCAACATATGGAATGATTTACCAGCTGGAGTGGTTGAGAACAGCACCACAGACGCGTTTAAGAATACATTTGATGAATACGTTGCTTTAAATCCACGACTGATGTCATCTGCATCTCCTTGAATACATGTAAAATTTACAGGTTCTTCTCTTTGAATTATCCATATACTTTTCTGATCTTCATTGATTTCTTTTGTTTTCCTTCGTCTATAAACAGCAGAATGCCTCATCTAGGGGCGCATCGGCTTCACATGGAACCCTTAGTTTCCCAACTGGCGTCACACACAGCCACGGCTCTGTTAATCACCATTCATTCCACAGCAGCGTAAAGAACTCCAATAAATTAAGGGTTATGGGGCGTGTAAGGTCGTCTCCATCGTACGCGAAACCAAATTTTAAAAGAATCCCAAAAATATTTAGTCATAATAAATTTCACTTTTTTCACACTGTCCAAACATCCGTTATGGTTGAGATTGTATTTTTTTCTTCAAAGTGATGTTTCAAATTTGTTAGTATGATCTGTAAATGCATTATATGTCATGATTTGAATATGAATGTATCATAACTTTTTTTGCGTGTGTTTTAGAGATTTTTTTCATTCTCATGACTGGCCTGTTTTAGTGTCCTTAAAGGAATCTTAAAAAGAATGATTGCATGTATCACACACACACACACACACACACACACACACACACACACCACACACACACTCACACGCCATGTGGACGAAAGCAGACGACCGCAGCAAATGACATATGGACAAAACATGGTCGATAATAAGGTAATAAGTTAAGGCCTAAAGGATAATAAGGGAAATTTTCATAGGTTCTACTGATTTTCTAACATGTTTCCGTATTTCACTTTATCCAAACTAACACCTTTTCCCCCTACTTCAAATACCCTGCTCTATATATATATGCACTAAATGCTTCCTGGTAAGACACACAATTATCGCAAAATATATAGACTCTTGCCAAAGTGTTTCAGCGGAGGTAAACATTATACGTGAGTGAGGGCTTACCAGATGGTGCCACAGAATTCCATCATGTTTTCTCCGCCGGGGAACGAGGTCGTTGATGATAATCACCATACGTGTTGTTTTCTCGTTCGGCCCAGGTTCAAAGGTCGGGGATCAAAGACACGCGTCACACACACACACACACACACAAGAGCGATAAAAGAAGCTGAGGGAAGGAGCGACTGAACTTGACATGCCGGCTAACGTGTCACAAATGAAGGCTATCAACAAGTTGTTTGACGCCTCTCTCTCTCTCTCTCTCTCTCTCTCTCTCTCTCTCTCTCTCTCTCTCTCATACACATACACACACAAGCGATGAAGCAAGAATGAGCGAAGTCGTCCCTTTTTCTCCCTTTTTTTTCCTATGACATTTCTCGGTAGAGGAGCGATAGAGACCGCCGCTTGTGTCAAAAGGGGAGGGAGATAAGGCTCTCCTGGGGTCGCTGATGTATAGACACACACACACACACACACACAAGCGACAGAGCTCAGGGATGTACCGTGAGGATGATCCAGTCTTTATTTGAAAGGTCAAAGAGAAACCTAAGAATGATTACATGAAGATAAAAGAGGAGAAGGAGGAGGAGGAGGAGGAGGAGAGGACTTATGGTGCACAAGGCAGCAAATGATCGGAAACTCCTCCATCAACGCAGCAGGAATGAATGGCTAGTTAAAGGTGGTTTAAATGAGGGGAGAATTGTTATAATATAATGGCTGATTATATACTAAATGACAGTTTCTGCCGAAGACTCTTTGATAAAGTGTGTGGCATAGTATGATTGATGCGCCGCTCGAAACGCTGCTCAAAATGTCGGTTTTGAGGAAGTTAAAGAAGAGAGATGAGTCTGGGGTGACTTGATCGCAACCTTTGACGTTTTAAGTTTGATGATGATGATGCGTGGCCTGTGAACACTGTTCTTTGATAGACGCAGAGATCGAGCAACTCTTAACACTTGTTCGAAAAGATGAAGCATTTTTATTCGTTTAGAGTAATGGGTGAATGGCACAAACTATGTGATAGAACTGTAAACACTGACAGTATATAAACATTTAAAAAGTTTTATAGTTATAGAAAAAGTTCAAGAAATAGGTAGGCACTCCCAGTAGAGTACAGGCACACAGGCAATCACGCGCAGATCTCGACACAGAAGTGTGCTCTATGATCTAATAATCTGCCAGTGTTGCCATTAAGTCGTACGATGATGATGATGGGAGTCGATGGGTCGGGGTGACGGCCAGGCTTGCGTCGCCGATAGACCAGATCATCCTGGAGAACTCGAGGTCCCACTGATGGGCTAGATCGTCATGGGAATGGAAAAACATTTCTCACGATAATGATGTTGTTGTATTCCATGGTTCTTTCTCCTTTACCCAACTCTTTCCCATTCCTCCTCCTCCTCCTCCTCTTCGTCTTGCTCTTCTTCCCTAAGTCTTTGATCATGACTCTTCTTTATCATCTCGGTTTACTCGCGTTGCTTATCGTTATTGTCTACTGCTCTCGTCTTCCCCCGCTTGCTGCCTCCCGTCATGGCTATGTTCATCGTCAGCCTCACGTCACACATGTCCCTCTCGTTTCTGGCGTTCCACATGTCATTAAACTGTTCCAGTTTTCTTTCCCTCGTCCCATCCTCTGTCCTCCTTCCTTCATCATTGACCTTACGACTCGCACGCTGAACTATCCTTCACTTTCTTCCATCATTCCCTCTTGTCTTTCTCTCCTCTCCTTTATCTTCACATTTCGTCCATCGTTTATCGCGGCCTCTCCTATCATTTGGGTTATCACCTCTACATCCGTACGAGACAGACTATCTCACTTTTGACCCAGTTTCTTCTCATCCTTCTATGTTCTTATTCTTCTCTCCAGCAAGGAGCACCCTAGTCCAGGGCTCTGACCTGACCCCTACTGGGGTCTAGTCGTTTCGTGGAGGATGCGTTTGTCAAGAGGGAGCCGAAGAAGTTGCTATTGTGAAGAGGGAGATATGTTGCGCTTGCCCGCGAATGCTGGCGTTCCTTGTTGCATTCATCCCCGGCACTACTTTAACTCTCATATTTATTCATCGTTTCACTCTTTCTCTTTCCGTCTTTGGGTGGGTCGCCCTGAGCCTTGTATCAGGCAGGGACGACGCGGAATTGTGGGGAGGAGATGACTTGCCGAGCAGCCTCCATCCCCGTGCCCTCCTCCCAACATGCAGCCAAGACCGCCTTCCATTCAGTCGTTGAGGAATTTTGTCATTTCTTGAGTAATTTACAGACTCGAGGGTTTTACCAGAGATGGGGAGTATAGCTCCCCACGCCTGGCAACGTTGGGGAGTATAGATTTTACTTCCCGCTCCTGGCAGCGATGGAGGAAAGAGGATATAGCTCCCCGCGCTTAGTGGCGATAGGGAAAACGTATATATATATAGTGTCCCCGCGCCTGGCAACGATGAGGAGTATAGATACAGCTCCCCACACCTGGTGGCGATGGGGAGTATAAATATAGTTCCCCACGTTTGGCAGCGATGGGGAGTATAGCTACAGCTCCCCACATCTGCTCCTCTCCTCCTCTTTATGTATTGGACGACATGGCCGGGCGCGTTTTTCCATCAGGTTGGCAATTTGCCTTGTGCGGGGAAGGCAAGGTGGAATTGATTAAGATATTGTACTAGCTCTCTCTCTCTCTCTCTCTCCTCTCTCTCTCTCTCTCTCTCTCTCTCTCTCTCTCTCTCTCTCTCTCTCTCTCTCTCTCTCTCTCTCTCATATCGAGAGTTGCGGTTGGTCGCAACACATCGTGTGTTGTGGGGAAGAGTTCGGTGACTGAAGTGTTGTTCTGTCTAACTTGATACTTCAGGAGGATTTCTTGGATTACACTGAGAGTCGGAAGTCTTAAGGCAGTGTCTGTCTGTTTGTCTGTCTGTCTGTCTGTGTCTGTCTGTCTGTTTGTAAAGCTAACATGGCTTTGTTCCCCCTCAGGATGAGTGACGACAGAAGCGCCTCGGCCTCGGCTCCCTTGCAAGAGGAGCTGTCTGTATCGGCCAGGGTGGCGGAGCTTGACCTGTACAGCACCACCACACCACCCGGCCCGGGACTCTTCCCTCACCACAGCCTCCACCCTACACTGCCGCCCGAGGCCCGCTCGTGCCTGGAAGACTCGTGGGCCGACCCTCCGACTGACGGTAAGGAAGACGACAGCTTGTCCATCGTTCCTGTTTCTCCCGCCTCGCTGTATTGCTACTGTTCCTCCTGCCTTGCTGTGCGTTGCTACTGTTCCTCCTGGCTCTGCCTCTCTGTACGTTGCTACTGTTCCTCCTGGCTCTGCCTCCCTGTACGTTGCTACTGTTCCCCCTACCTCTCTGTACGTTGCTACTATTCATCCCTATCTCCCTGTTCATTTCTACTGTTCCTCCTGACTCCCTGTACGTTGCAACAATTCCTCCTGACTCCCTGTACGTTGCAACAATTCCTCCTGACTCCCTGTACGTTGCCATTGTTCCTCCCTGCCTCCCTGTACGTTGCTACAATTCCTCCTGCCTCCCTTGCGCTGAAAGGGTTACATCTGTGGTTGACAAGGACAATTCAGACCTCAGCCTAATTAACTCAGATCACCCAGGCTTGCCGGCTCTCCTTCCTAATTAATTCCCCACGTGGGTCGTGTTTGTCTGTGCAAACAAGCTTTACGTAAAGCACAAGTTGGGTAAACAAGTCAGAGTAACATTATCCTTGTAAAACAGAAAAGTATACAAACGTGTAAACTAGAATGATACAGTGAAGGAGGTGAAGTATACATACTGAAATATACATCGTTTGTTCGTCTACACTCTGGCTAATATGGATGATTTAAAGTAGTTTTCAGTCTTTAGGCGAGCGAGCTTTAAGTCATTTGACAGGAATGGAGTGTGTTACCGGACTCCACATATGCGAGAGGTTACACCACGAGTGAAAAGTCACCTTTGGTGAGGCTGTACCACTGGGGGATGCAATCTCGTCAGAAAACTTCTCATGACAAAGGAGACTACATTTTCCTGCACCTGATGTTGCGCAACCTTGAGAAAGTGTATATATATATATATATATATATATATATATATATATATATATATATATATATATATATATATATATGTGTGTGTGTGTGTGTGTGTGTGTGTGTGTGTGTGTGTGTGTGTATATACACACACAACACGAGAAAGATCGAGGACCCAAAGTGTGGCCTACTGATATGGCGAAAGCCCTTAAGATTGTCTGGGGCAGGATAGGCCTAACCAATAAACATTTTGAGAAGCCTTTTCTCTCTCTCGGGTGAATGTAGACAATGTACGCACGTGGGAGTGTAGTGCCGCTCTGTTGTTCTTAGTTACAGTGACAGACTAATACAGCGACTGAGTATTGACAGTCAACTACAGTAAGCTATTCCAAACCTTCGTTTTCTAGAATACAATTAAGTTTACAGAGAAAGAAAAGGATTCATAAAGCATATTTGGGGTTGAAATAGATAAAAAAAAAATAAAACACTAGGTTACAAGAGATGGTAACAAAACAGGCCATTGTACTCATCAACAAAAGCCAGAACTATAGGGCCATTAAACTCCCTTTTTTCTTTTCTTTTAAGGAAACAATTTCCGTGACGAGGGAAGACAGTCGTCTCCCTGGTGTTGTCGTTATCGACCCAGGCTTCACCCCTCAGGGGCGGCATGGCTTTAGAATCCTTATTGGAATCCTAGACAAGGGGGGGGGGGCCGCTCGGGCAGGCTGGCAAGCAATGGGAGAGGAAGAGAGAGAGACAAAGAGAGAGAGAGAGAGACAGAGAGAGGTGGTGTCTGTGAATCGACATTTTCTCCAGGTTTACCAATAAGTTTGAGTCTTAATGTTTTATAGACAAACTCGTCTATGGTACTCCATTCACACCCCCAAGGTTCTCTTCTGTTCTAGTAGATTTCCTCTCGCATTATGATATAGTCGTAGCACACTCCATAGAGCATCTCTTTGAACCTTTTCATACGTTTTCTTCACATCCGTAAGCAACAGGTACATATCCTTTTTTCTCATTATTTCTCACATAAATTCTTCAAAGCAGACACCCACAGCATGACCACAGAAAGCATCAGACATATTTGAGGGTCCTAATGTCCATAATTGACTGACGTTGCTCTTGTACACATTACTTACAAGTTCAAAGATGATGCAGACAAGCAGACTGCTCTGTCTAGACTGTTGCGCCTGGCTTGTTGTGGGTAGAATTGAATATTCTTAATTGAGAGGAAACCCCTGGTTGGTGACCTAGTCTTTGCTCTGGTCTGCGAGACAAAACACATAACCCCTGGAGAAAAGAGGACTCGTCCTGAATTCTTGGCCTTGTCTATATACTTCCTTTACTCTCTCTCTCTCTCTCTCTCTCTCTCTCTCTCTCTCTCTCTCTCTCTCTCTCTCTCTCTCTCTCTCTCTCTCTCTCTCTCTCTCAAAACCACCTCTCCGATGCCATTTCATTGCCGGTGTTTCAGGTTGTTTTCCCCCACAAATTGACATCAACTTTTCGTAAAGCGAAGGAGACTGAAAATTGACGCACACCTCTCCCAGAGTCAGCAGGTCTTCGAGTGTATACATATATTCTTAGAAACCTTTGGGATGGTGTTTGACGCGACATGATAAAAATAATGATAACAATGATGATGATGATGATGATGATGACGATGATCAGCAATGATACTGTCGCTACTGATGGTAATGATAATAATAGATAGATAGAACAATACTCGTGTGAAATTTCGACAAATATCTTTTAAATCCTTCAGACCGCTACGATTACAAAGACCAACCCACGTTCCTCCTGCAGGCGGTATGGGGTTGTACGTGACCTATGAAAGAGGGTAATCTTGCCATCTAATCAACCACCAAATAATCCCATCACTGTGTACCCTGAAGGTGTAATCATGACGAGATATATTAGAGAAAGCCCACAAGACAAGTCCCCAGGGACTAATATCAGGATTATATATATATATATATATATATATATATATATATATATATATATATATATATATATATATTCTGTTTAGGAACCCTACAGCTACCAAAGACACGCCCAGAGGGGGAACATCGAAGTCAAAAGGCATTCTTGTTGAGATCAAAGGCTCCGTGGCTCGCCGTAGCCCGTTAGCTAAGGCTCTCGTAATACACCGACTTTGGCCGAGGATCACAGTCGCCTCGTCATAAATAGAGGATCATAATCATCGTCTCCTTGATTGGACTTTCACCTTAGTCAATTGAGGCCTCCTCTCTCTCTCTCTCTCTCTCTCTCTCTCTCTCTCTCTCTCTCTCTCTGATGGAGTCATATTGCTTATTTCAGGCGGGCCTTGATGATGGAGCGTCTCTTTTATGTCGGTAATGTCACTCGTCTTCCTACGTCAACTTTTTTCCTGCGGTGGAGAGAGAACCTCAGGTCTCCTCCCTCATTAGTGGAAACTTCATTGTTTCTGGTCCAGACTCTTTACCTCCTTGTCTATGGCCATAGGGAATCTTGCTAATGGGGCATTACATCTCGTTAGCTCAACTTTTTTCCTTGTCCATTAAACCTTCATTCCTTGCCAGGCTATCGCAATAGTGGAACTTTTTTTTTAAAATGCTCACTGTTGGGACTTGCCATACTATATAAATTGAACTTCTCTTCTCAAGGATGACATCTGACCACCAGTGTGTCTGAACTTGAACTTCATTTACAGACATGAATATCTGTAACTGTCTCTATGCATTCTACATTTTTTCATCCGTATGTATGATTTCTCATTTGTGCTCATAAAGGAAGAGCTTAACACCTCTCCGTCCCTTAATAAGTCTCAAAAAACTTTCGGATTTCTCAAAACCTTCAATATTTACTGTTTCTATATCAAGGTCCTCCCAGATGTCCAGAACTGAACTAATCCAGGAGAATATGTCTCTTCCTGATCCTTCCTTGGGCCAAGCCTTCAAAGCTGTGACCTCTCTCGTTGCACCATTCCTCTCTGTTTCGAAGACCTGGTGATCAGGAACATATCCTCACGACATCAAAGAAACCCGAAGGGTCATCTTCCTCCTTGATCTCATTTCTTCTGTTGTGGGTTGTGTGAGGGCTTCTCCTGCCCTTCCCCCCTGCAGGAGCGTACCAAACACGCTCTTGCTGGTAATAGGGCCACCCCTGCCGCCAACCTCCTGCAGGAGTGAACTGTAACGCTGTACTGCTGGTACTTAACACCCCCTGTCACTATCCTCCTCCTGCAGAAGTGTACTGTAGCACTGTACTACTGGTACTGACTGACACTCACTCTACCATCCTCCTCCTACAGGAGTGTACTGTAACGCTGTACTGCTGATACTAACACCCACCCAACCATCTACCTCCTCCAGTAGGAGTGTACTGTAATGCTGTACTGCTGGTATTAACACCCCCTCTGCTATTACCTCCTCCTCCAGGAGTGTACTGTAACGCCACCTGGGACACGCTCTACTGCTGGCCGGCGACGCAGGCGGGGTCGACGGTGAGGGAGTCGTGTGCCAACATCTTCAGCGACGTCCCGGACCTCCTCAACTATCCTGACGGTGACATCTTCCCCGCCCTGATGTGTGATGTCTTGTCACAAACGTCTTTTTTCTTTCTTTTTTTTATTTTTTTTTTTACTTCCTAGACGCAACAGATAGAGTATGTTCTTATTCACGTTGCGATAACGGAGTTATCTCTCTCTCTCTCTCTCTCTCTCTCTCTCTCTCTCTCTCTCTCTCTCTCTCTCTCTCTCTCTCTCTCTCTCTCTCTCTCTCTCTCTCTCTCTCTCAATTTGATAACCTAAATTCTCATTTTTATCCCGTGTCGCCAACTCCACTCACCATAACCAATGTACCGTAACCAGCTTACCATAATCATTGTGCTATAACCATTACACCAAAACCTGTGTGCCACAAGAACTACGGTATAACCAATGCACCATCACCTGTGCACCACAAGCAGTGTACCATAACCAGTGTACCATAACCACCAGTAGTGTACTGTACTCTGGTCAGTGTACCATCACCACTACTGTACCGTCCCTAGTCAGTATACCATACCTACCACTAGTGTACCGTGCCCTGATCAGTGTACCACCACCACTAGTGTACCGTACCATGATCAGTGTACCATCACCACTAGTGTACCGTGCCCTGATCAGTGTACCACCACCACTAATGTACCGTACCATGATCAGTGTACCACCACCACCACTAGTGTACCGCACCATGATGAGTGTACCATCACCACTAGTGTACCGTACCTCTCCTCTCCTCAGCGATGGCGTACCGCGAGTGTGACCCGTCTGGCCAGTGGTTGTGGGGAGGCTGGACCAATTACTCCCAGTGTCTCAGCGTCATAGAACACCAGGTCAGTCCAGGTCACCCCACGTCACTCCAGGTCACCACCCTACGTCAATCCAGGTCACCCCACGTCACTCCAAGTTACCCCACGACACTCCAGGTCACCCCACGTCAGTCCAGGCCACTGCTTCTTATTGCAGGACACGAGAAATCAGATTTCCTCGTCATTTTCAACCATTCTCATAGTCTACCATTCACCATCGTATGAATTCATGACCGCCTCACTTTCCTCACACCTGCTTTGTTTCACTGTTGAACATGACCATCACTTTCTTTGAGAGATGAGATATGCGAGCCAGCTGCTAGGCGAAATGCGTCAGAGTGTGAGACAGTGAATGACAGTGCCACGTGCGTGGAGGTGGTAAGAATGACAGTGCCACGTGCGTAGAGGTGGTGAGAATGACAGTGCCACGCCAGACCACAAGGAGCGCCAAGACCCTGCAGCAAAATCCCAACACTTTATTGTCCCAACCATGAAACTCCTGCCCCACCAACTTCCCTCCACCAACTTCCCCCACCAAGTTCCATCCACCAACTTCCCACCACCAACTGTTTATAGCTATGACACGAATCTCGTCTGTTTTTCAAGTTTAAACATTTTTTTTTCCGTCAATTTCCTTTATTCTTTCGCCCCAGAGGCAAGTTCTGAATTAAAGTGATAAGTTCTCTTAACTGCTGCCTAGCGCGAGGATCTCAGTAATTTCAGCTCTCATAAGTTAATTTTTTTCCTACTTTGGGTTACACTTTTTGACCCTCTGTCCATACGTCTGTCTGCCTGTCTGTCTCTTATATTTTCAAGCCTTTCTGTCCGTCTGGTTGATTGCCCATATATCTGAATCTTTTGTCTGTCTGTCTATATGTTAGGGCCCAACACCCCACCACACCACCCGCCACCCTAACCCCTCCCGGTCTGAAGCGCTAGTCACGCTGGTCCCCCAGCGATCAGGAAGTAGGTCAAGTCCGCTGGACGACACGGCAGGTAAAGAAGAGCAGTGATGGTGTGTGTGTGTGTGTGTGTGTGTGTGTGTGTGTGTGTGTGTGAAAACCCCAAAGAAGAGAGAGGTAAACAGCTGGGATGGCCGTTAGCCCACTGTCCACTCCCAAGACTCGAACGCGATCCCGCGTCATTTATGATCAGCGACGCTAACTTCCGCAATAGTGAG
Organism: Panulirus ornatus; assembly: GCF_036320965.1. Classification (NCBI taxonomy): domain Eukaryota; kingdom Metazoa; phylum Arthropoda; class Malacostraca; order Decapoda; family Palinuridae; genus Panulirus; species Panulirus ornatus. The sequence continues at coordinate 24,381,591 of NC_092271.1, read as the reverse complement.
GCTCATCTATTTTCTCTCAATGTCTCTTTTTGTGTGTGTGTGTGTGTGTGTGAGTGGCAACTGAGTAACTCGAGCGCAGCGTTATGGGAATTAGAGTCATTTAGATGCCAAAATGACACGTTAAGTGAGATGACAACCCACCCTTAGGGTCTCAGATTGAACAGGAACGTCACTTCTACTTCATTTGGTCCATGGAATCACCCATAGATATCTCTTCAACCCAAACCGGAGGACGTTTTCCCAATCATTTCACCGCAATGTCTGGGGTTGTTGCCAAGGAGGACTTCGGAGGCCCTGCCTACCACTCGAATGTCCTCCTGTCTATAGCATAGCGAGTGTTCTTCTTGTCGTTACAACGGAGATTAGATAGTTCCTCCCTGATCGTTAGTGGTGGCTATCAGTATTGATCTTCCAGTGTGGGTGTGTGTGTGTGTGGGTGGATGTGTGTGTCCTGAGTAAAAGGAGAGAGTGTGTGCTGACCACTCTCTCTCTCTCTCTCTCTCTCTCTCTCTCTCTCTCTCTCTCTCTCTCTCTCTCTCTCTCTCTCTCTCTCTCTCTCTCTCTCTCTCATGGTGACTCAGGTGTGGTGCTCGGCAGGTGGGGTCGGCGGGCGTGGTGGACGCCGTGCGATACATCACCTTCATCGGCGCCCTCCTCTCCCTCCTCACTCTCACCATCACCATCTTCATCTTCACCTACTTCAGGTAAGTCCGACCCCCCACGCCTATTGACACACACACACACACACACACACACACACACACACACAGGACTGGTGTGTACGACCAGTTTACACGACTAGTGTATACGTCCAGTTTACAGGAGTGGTCTGTACGACCAGCTGACGATATTATACCAGTCATAATACTTATCCAGTGCTATAATACCCCACATAATAGCCTATATAATGCCCTATATAATGCCCTATATAATGCCCTACAGGACGCTAGAGTGTGACCGGCTGCGGGTACACAGGAACCTTGTGGTCTCCCTCATCATTCGGTTCCTGGTGATGGTCGTCCTGACGGAGCCTTTCATCTCCAACCGTCACACCCTCACCTACCGTGACCTGGTGAGTCCCTCCCTGTCTCCACACCCTCACCTACCGTGACCTGGTGAGTCCCTCCCTGTCTCCACACCCTCACCTACCGTGACCTGGTGAGTCCCTCCCTGTCTCCACACCCTCACCTACCGTGACCTGGTGAGTCCCTCCCTGTCTCCACACCCTCACCTACCGTGACCTGGTGAGTCCCTCCCTGTCTCCACACCCTCACCTACCGTGACCTGGTGAGTCCCTCCCTGTCTCCACACCCTAACCTACCGTGACCTGGTGAGTCCCTCCCTCCACACCCTCACCTACCGTGACCTGGTGAGTCTCTCCCTCCACACCCTCACCTACCTTGACCTGGTGAGTCTGCGTCTTTACCTCTACCTTCTTCTGTGTCTCAGAGACCTGCCTACCTTCAGGTGGCGTGGAATTCCTGATCAAACTGTAAAAAAATCTCATCTTTTGCTCTTCACTTTGTGTTCAAATATCAATCATCTGTCATCGAACAACTAACCAAATCTAATCGTCACTTTGACGGACATAAAAGCCAATGGCGTACAGTATCTATGTCCAAGGATGAAGTGTCCTATACGAGACTTCCTTACCTTGATCGATCAAAAGAGCATCACCTGTATAGGGGTTTCCAGGGAGCGAATTCAAAGGGACATCTCACAAAGGAGGTTTCCAGTCGTGTGTATGTGTGAGAAAGGATACGTCACTTCGATTTTCCTTCCTCTCTTCCCTCGCTCCTCAAGTTCGTCAAACTTTGGCTGGGGATCCTTCTTCATGAACACTCATCGGTCAAGGCTCTCTCTCTCTCTCTCTCTCTCTCTCTCTCTCTCTCTCTCTCTCTCTCTCTCTCTCTCTCTCTCTCTCTCTCTCTCTCTCTATGATGGGGCGTGCATGTCACACTGTAATTACAACCCTGTAAGGTTAGGTGTGCAGCTAATGAGGTGCAGTTATGGTCTCTGTGGGTCTAGCGGGACTCCGAGGCCGCCTGTGGTAACACTGCGGACGGCCGGAGTGTTCACTTTCGACAATGTTGTGATCACCATCGTCAGCAGGCGAGGGAAACGTTACAGCGTTGATGAGGATCTTCTCGTCCGAAAGGAGCCTACCTTACCCTGCCTCTTCGTAGAGCGCAACCTTGAAGCTAGTAGGACCCCATAAAATGAACATAGGGTTTGATGATTATATATATATATATATATATATATATATATATATATATATATATATATATATATATATATATGTGTGTGTGTGTGTGTGTGTGTGTGTGTGTGTGTGTGTGTGTGTGTGTGTAAACAGTAACACAGAGTTTGTGGTCAGGTATCAGTTGGTACGATGTCATTCAGTCGTGTCAAAATATTGCCTGCAGCACTTGACAGCATGTGTGACGCTCCCGTGATCTTCTGAGCTTGTGGAATTTGCAGAACGAATCTTCTCCACCTGTATATTTTGAGCGTATCTTTCCCTTGTGTAGATTACTAAAACCTGATGACACTCTACGGTAGTATGATATATATGTCTATAGTTACTAGACACATTAGCAGAACTGGTTTTATAAGACATCTGCGAGGAAGAGGTAACAGATATGTCGGTGACGTTGCAGGACTGGCTGTGCAAGAGCCTGCTGGCGCTCAGGATGTACGCCCAGATGGCCTCCATCAACTGGATGTTCGTCGAAGGTCTCTTCCTGCACTCCAGACTTACCTCCAACGTGTTCGACTCAGGGGCGCCCTTCGCCCTCTACTATATCATAGGCTGGGGTTAGTACTGCTTGCCTCATGTAAGGAGGGGTTAGTTTTTCCTCATATGAGCTGGGGTCTCTCTCCAACCTCACACAGGCCTTCATGAAGGCTGGGGTTAGTTCTGCCTCATAAAGGCTGGGGTTAGCATTGGCTCATGAAGGCTGGGGTTAGTTCTGCCTCGTAAAGGCTGGGGTTAGCACTGGCTCTTAAAGCTGGGGTTAGTTCATCCTCACAAATTCTGGAGTCTCTCCTACCTCGTGTTTATCCGAAAACTGGATCACTCTAAACAGGTTACAGGGGAACAATTCAGTTATGAACACAATTAGAACAAATTATTGCTCATTGTCACAGCAGCAATACTGGAATATCAAGCAGTTGACCTCTGCTGTTCCCAACGTGGGCCAACGTGGTGTTGAGTGTTTTATTTTCATGTTGCAAGGGGACCAACATTCTAGTGTTGCTGCAGCAGTTGTATTGCAAGGGGACCACTATTTTAGTGTTGTTGCAGCTGTTGTATTGCAAGGGATGAGGGGGTGGAGTGGAGGGTCTCTGGTGTATATGTCCCTGAGGTGATGAGTGTTGATGTTCTTGTTGTGTTGCAGGATGGCCTCTGGTGTTCCTGGCAGCGTGGGCCGCTTCCATGTCCCTGTACTACCCCGTCCACTGCTGGCGTAGCTACGGCACCCTCCCCTACATCTGGATCCTGGTGGCTCCCATGGTCACGGCCCTCATGGTAGGTGTCTCCCATGGTCATGGCCCTGTGCAGGGAAGCTCCTGCCTCAAAATCAACAATAATTTGTCTTAAATCTTGTATGATTTTACACATCAAGCTTCTGTTTTCCATTTATATTTGGAATATGCTTGTCGAAGTGGCTCTTAGCAATATCATCACACGTTGATGTATTGAGATTAATCACATCACTCTACATACCTTTTCACCATGCAATAGAACGCGAGGGATCACTCCTGTATGAGAAGGAAACTAAACTACATTCAAAATAAGGGTTTCGAATGCATAGATATACAGATTCTTCTCTCCACTTTCATCGTTTATGATTAAGAACAACACCATTCCAATTACAAATTTAAGAATAATACTGTTCAAGTAATGAATGTATTCTATCAACTACATTGTCACTTACTACTTTTCTTGATATGATTTCGGTAATCTCTTAATACTAATTATACGTAACTATTTCTTAAACGCAGATCAACCTCCTGTTCCTGGTTAACATCATCAGGATCCTCGTCACTAAACTGCGAGCCAGCGACGCCTACGTCAGGTAGGTCATCACTGCCTCTACGTTACTTGACCTGCAACCACCCCCCTCCCCCCCAAGCCTCACCTCAATAGCCTATGACCCTCACCAAATTCCTCTCCTCACCTCACTGGCCCACGACCCCGACATAACACTTGCCCTGTTTCATTATCACTGTTGACGAGAATGACAAGGTAGTGTTGTGTATGTTCAAAGATAGTAACTTAATTCTTATCATTCCTCGTAGAGCAACGTGTTGTCTTCGTTTTCCAGGAAGGCGATCAAGGCTACGGCGGTGTTGTTCCCACTGCTGGGCATCACCAACCTGCTCTTCGCCGTCAACCCAGGCGATAAGGGTGACCTGGAAGACGCCTACATGCTCACCAATGCCCTCCTTCAGTCCTCCCAGGTAGGTCCTGGTTCTTAGATGTAGCTAGTATGAACCTTCCTACTGTAGCAAGGCCGTAGTCTCTTGCTGTAGCTGGCTGGTTCCAGGACTCCTGCTGTAGCTAGGTCCTGGCCTCCTGCTGTAGGTGGGTCGTAGATGAAGATGGATCATGGGGACTCCTACCGCTACAGCTGCATTTGGGTCATGGACTCCTGTAGCTTCAGCCCAGGCCTGAAATCATGCAGCTGAATCTCAACTTCTATCGCTACAATTGAAATAGTAATCTGGACTCCTTCAGCTACAGCTGAGTCCTGGCCGCTTGTTGCTGTAGCTCCAGCTGTGTCCTGAACTCCTGCAGCTGTACCTGAGTACTGAACTCCTGTTTAGTCATGTAGCTATTTCCTAACGTAACTATTTTACCTTAGACTTTGCACACTGCTGTATGTTTGTCACTCATAGATCAAACGGATGAAGTTATTCTGTCATACAGCTGTATCCGTTGATGACATCATCATGACGATGGCAGCTGCTCTACCCACCACCCCACTTGCAGGGCGTGTTCGTCTCGGTGCTCTACTGTTTTCTGAACGCCGAGGTGCAGGAGCTGTTGCGGAAACGCTGGCAGCAGTACCGTGTGCAGCAGTCGGGGCACTGCACCAACCATCGTCGCAAGGACACTAAGGGTTCGGTCATCCTTAACTCCTCCATGTCCCTTAGATTCAACGCTCAGACACCTCGAACTCGGTTACTGAGCCCCCAAACTCCGAGCACTCAAGTGATCACCACTCTCTCCTCTCGACTTCATAGCCCTCAAGCACCCAGCTCCCAACTTCTCAGCCCTGAAACACCCAGCCCTCAACTTCTTAGCCTTGACACATCCAGTCATCAACTTTTTAGCCCTGACATACCCAGCCCTCAACTTTTTAGCCCTGACATACCCAGTCCTCAACTTTTTAGCTCTGACATACCCAGCCCTCAACTTTTTAGCTCTGACACACCTAAACCTCACCTTCCTAGCCCTCATAAACCTAGTTCACAGCCACTCAGCCCTAGCGCATTCAGTTCTCAGCCACTCTGCATTCACGCATCCATTCCACAAACATCCAAGCAACACTTCTCCTCCAGCATACACAGATCCAACCCTCTCGACCTGAACCTTCAGCCTGCCAACAGCCACCTCCCGGGTGGCTTCGACAGCCTTGCCAAGCGTGATCTGAAGGTCAGTTCTGTGTAACGAGCCCACCATGGTTATGTAAGACCCGCACAACGTCTTCTTTGAGACTAAGGATCTCCAGCTTCGGCTCCGACATGTCCAAAGACTGACTGTGTCATTGACCGACCACAGTCTGTCTGTGCCTGCCAGCCACACGGTGGGGAACACCTGTATGGTAGCTACGTTACACTCTGAACCACAGACTAGAGACGTAGTCGATATCACTGATGGCCCCCAGCGTCCACGATCCCCCCCTTAGGAACGTTGGACGCCTGTGGAACTCTCAGAATCCTCCCATCCACGATCCCTGGCGGCTATCAGTCGTGTGACCACATCCCTGCCAGCTATACTCCCTTCACAACCATCGCCTAAAAGTGAACGTTCAGAGTTGTTGCTCACGTTCAGAACGGATCTGTATACGTAGGAAGTGTGTGTGTGGATGATGCTCCTCTATAGCCATTGATTTCGAGTGTCCTACACCCTCCTAATGATGACTTTAGTCCATGTATTAAAAGCGATCGATTATCAGTTATTTCTGATTTCTCTCACACCTGCATCTTGGATGTTGTTAACCACTTCGGACGCATCATTAACAAAAGAGACCAAACGTTGATATAATCTATAACAATAGATCAAAGACACTCATTGCTCGCCATTCGTTACGTTTTTACAAATGTTATTGCCAAATGTATCATCGTCGAAATGAAATATCCTTGGCATTCATAAAATGCAAGAGTAAAGGCTAGATAATCCATGAGGGCGTAAATAAGAGCGTAGATAAGACTTGCCTCTCACGAACTTTTTAAGGAGTTCAGATTTTCGTTTGAAATTCACGTCAAAAGATTCAAGTGTTGTTGGAAATATATATTTCGTGTTCGACACACAAGTCACGAACAGCTCTGCACAGCGACTTCCATTTTCAGTAATAGTAGTAGTACAGCAGAAATAGTAGTAGTTGTAGTTGTTGTAATAGTAGTAGTAGTAGTAACTGTATTAATAGAGGTAGTTGTATCAGTTGCATTAGAGATAATTGTAGTATAATCAACCTTCACATCTCAGTAGGATGTAGAGTTAAACATGGGTAAGATAAATACTGTGGTGGTCTATATTTAAAATCGAATGTGCAGATAAAATATCCCAAAACGTGAAATGAAAACACATATATATATATATATATATATATATATATATATATATATATATATATATATATATATATATATATATATATATATATACGTAATGTAATCATAAACTTCAAGATACATATTTAGTGCACAAAAGAATATATGTAAAGTTTCTCCACGTACAATAAATCCAAGGTATTAACTACATTGGCACTGAAGTATTATAAGATACAGCTAGTTTATAGATACAAGTTAGATATAGGTAGAATAAGTTAGGCACACTCACACCTAACACGAAAGATCAGACACACACCTTGTGTACTTATCCTCCAATTCCTCGTCTTTAAGAAACTCTGGAAGTTCGAGAGACAAATATTTGTGTTCTCTGAATCCTTTGGTTTTACAGTGGGGAAAAAAATATGCTTCACTGATGACACAAAAGCTTTCACTGGTGTCAGGTACATTACGTCATTTTCGAGCATTATACGTAACGGCCCAGTTTGTTCGTTAGTCGCCTAGTTACTAGTTTGTTACCCGCTAGTTCCAAGCTAGTATCCATCAAGTTACCGGATAGTTAGTATCCAGTTACAAGGAAATGACTATGAATAATTCGGGAATTTGGTTCCACTTGGTGTTGTATCGTAGTATCACGAAATAACATCTGCAGCAAGATCTCACCAGCCTTGCGTCCTCTTGCCATACAAAGGTTTGGTCCCCATAGGTTTCGTTCTGTTTGAGCCAACGCAACGTTCCGTTTCTTAGGAATACCTTGAGCCATTACTACATACACTTATTGACAGAAAGTACACTTGAAATACACCTCAGGCTCTACACAAACCTTAGAAGACAGTCACAAGAAAACAGAACACATAGCAGGGGAGCTTTCTGAACTAGGGAGGTATGTTGTCCTGTTTCTGCGTCGCCCTGAGGAGGCCCTTGAGCTTGAGATAAGCGGCCGTGACGCCCCTGCACACCACCACCCTGACGACGTAGAAGACGGCGAAGCAAAGCTCCACAAGCGTGATGAAAGATGCCCCAAGAAACAGCCCCATCTGACCGCCGAGGTTACCTGTAAGGTCAGAGTGGGTGGCAAGTCAGGCGCAGGTAATTTGTAGGGGAAAGGGAGTTAAGGTCAAATGCCGCTGGAGGGAGGGGAGACTCAAGGTCATATTGCGGGCGGAGTTCAGGTTATCTTTTCGATCGTAGTATGTGTGCTGTAGTATCTGTGGGGGTTAGACTAAGGTCACGTATGTGATAGGGGTTCAGATCACGTCTAGAGATAGGGTTATGTCACCTTTAGGCGAGAGGTTAAGGACTTAGTTGAGGAAAGGGCTCAAGCCGGCTGGATGGATAGTGTTTTGTCATTTTAATGGTGAAGCTCACACCTGTGGGGTCGGATGATGGATAAGATCGTCTCTGAGGTTAATGCTGTCACTTGTGATGGTGGGGTGCAGGTCTGTTGAGAAACGTGAGTATTATGTCTTCTGGGAAGAAATAAGGTCACTTTTGGAAATAGAGTCATCCTGTGGATCTAGATTTCATCTAGACCTTATCTTTTGTGTACGTGTACCACTTGTATTTTTGGACATCCTTGTGTTGTAAGTCTGTATTTGCAACATTCATTGACACTAAGCTCTCACGATGAACGTAAGCACACAGCTGTAGGAAGATGTAATCAGATGGATCATCAGACAGTCAAGAAAGATACTCACTGAACCAAGTCGTGAAGGTCGGGATCCTCTCGTTGTACTCAGTATAGCCCAGGTGGGAGTAGTAGATGTTGATCATGGAGAGCGTCCTGCTGGCAGGGGAGGAAAGGGAAGAATATCTCGGAAAGAGAGAGAGAGAGTGTATGTACGTTATTTGTATGACAGTATATATTGAAGAACAGTTTCAGTGTCGTGGTGACTGTCTCAAGGGGAGGAGGACCTTACCTGTTGATGGTGGTGAGTCTATGGAGGTCTCTGAGGGTCTCTGTCATCAGGTTGGTGTAGCTCAGCTGCTTGTTGATGGAGGTAGTATGGCACAGCTTCCTCACTCCTGCAACACGAGTGAAAGAGCTCACTCCTGCAACACGATAGATTCAACATATGCAACACAGTTTTTGCATAATTCCTCCTGAACAAAGGGACATTGTTCACTCCTGAAACACAAATGAGTGTTTCTTCAGTCCTGAAACACAAATGAAACAGCTTCTTCGGTAACGGAACACAAAAGAACCAGTTTCCTCGGTCCTGGAACACAAAAGAAACACCTTCTTCAACCCTAGAACACAAGGGGAACAGTTTCCTCAGTCCTGGAGCATAAATGAAACAGTTTTGTCAGTCCTAGAACAAACACTAAGGAAACAAAACATTCTCACTCCTACAAGCCAAATCACGCGGTTTACTCACAACTGGGTCACAGAGGTCGACTCCTCTCACTCGTTCCAGTTCACTGCACTCCGGGGTTAACTCCGGTCACAGTAAAATCATCCGTGTTTTTGTCCCGAAAACACGTACGTAGGAATGAAAGAAAGTGACATCATCTGTCGCAAAAGTTCATTGTGGTACAGGTCATGCTGAGGATCTACCATGTTCCGGATGACCTTGTTAGGATATTGACATTCTGGCATAATCATCAAGGCTTGATTCCCTGACCCATCTGGTCCGCATGAACCCAATTTTCTCGTGCAGGTTTTGTGCAGAAAGTCATGTATCTCCACGTCCCATCTGCTCGAATATAAGACTGGGTCAGTGATAACTCGAGGCAGTACCTGATGCAGTAAGGTAAAGGCCGATTTCGGACATCTCATGATTATGGTGAATCTTTTAACTGAAGCTTTGATGATTAGGACTCGTATGTCCTTCATGTCTTAGGGTTTTTGAAAGTAATGGTTTTCCTACTGATCCCTTAAGCACGATCACTTCAAGGAATGTGTTTTAAGTGTTGATCTTCCTTGATATAGTATTCAACACTCTAAAAAGACTGTCCATACCACTCATGCATGATGGTCAACAGCTTTGAGCGTTCGTATTCAGAACTTTAAGACGTCTTCGACTGGTGTTTTTTTCCTTCGTACCCAAGTGGTTGAATTGATGTACTCGCAGAATTGTCACCTTATCACTTCATCGCTTTCATTGGTTGAAATTCTCGTTTTCCAGTAGCTTATTCCCAAGTTTTTATCATTCTTAATATAATCAATTCATTATTTCTACTATCATTACTATTATTTTACTTACTATCGCTGTAGGACTCCAGCTGCTGGCGAAGACACTCATGGGCGCCTCCGTTGGCGGACATGTGGTGGAGGATCTGGTGGGGCAGGCACTCCCCTGGGGAACAGGTCGCCAGTATCAGCCTGTGTGCTGGCTAGACACAGTCTTAGGATAAACCTACACTGGGGTACATTCTGTGTATGAAATGGTAGTCTGACATCCTCACATATTTCACACACATTTCCACAGACACGAATATTCACATATATAAGATTGTGAGACTATTCCCGTACAGTATAAGTAGGCAATTACACACGCACATACACGCATGCACACCTACACGCAAGCAACTCACTGGTCGTATCGTTCGTGAATCTGAGAGCGACAGCGGAGCAGTTGGCCAGCTGCAAGAGGCAGTAGCGGTAGAGGAGAGTGAAGTACAGGTTGTTCTGGGTGTAGGCCTGCTGTTCCTCAGTCATGGCGCGGTAGGGCCCCTCCCTCACACACGTCGGTCGCTGGCTCGTCCACGGCCAGTCCTCCAGGTACCTCTCCGTGTGGTCGATCTGGTAGGCAGAGCGGGTAAGCCGAGTCAAGGCAAGAACCCAGGATCGAGCTCTGATGCCGGTTCAGAAGCGGGATTTGCTGGTGTCTTTAATCCCAGATGAATTTAGTAGCTCGCGCAAATCATGATAAACAAGACAGCCAGGTCTTTCGTAATGCCTGTCGTACGTGAAAATATTTTCCTGGTCTTAGTGGAAATAGATAGTGAATACTTACTCACCACGTACTGAGGTAAGGCAAGGAACTTGGTACAATACGTTACAGGAAGCGATGACAGTCTCACCCAGGTGTATATGACACATGCAGACGACTCTGAACCTTTAGATCAGAGCTGCAGTAGTACCCGGGACATAGAGTTAATTCTAAATTCTAGGAATACATAGGTTTTGTGGCTATGCTGATGTTACAGTATACCACAAGGGCGGTTGGCAGATCATGGACTCCTACACACTGTTCTCTTTTCTTCGTGACCACGACCCCACCCACCTTGGTCGTGGTGAGGGCGACGGAGGCAGCGGTGTTCGGGGCGATCCGGATGGCATGCATGTTGGCAGCCACGGTGGGGATGAGGTCGAAATTCGAGAGGGAGACATGAACTCCAGCCTCTGCCAGAGTTGTCGTTGACACTACGTTGGTATCGTACTCTGTAAGGACCCACACACGTATATATAAACGTTTATACAGTATATATATACATACACATTTACATATACGTGAACACCCAGGTACAATCATATTCAGCCAGGTGCAAGCAAATATATTACTTCAGTTTGATATGGAAGACAAGGCCAATTGGTGACGGCTCCCGTGTGAAACTGACCCATGTATTCGCTGAGGTTGATGCCGAAGACGATCCTCTGGCCACCAATCAGTCCGGCGATGGTCTGCGTGTGCTTGGTGTTGTTGTGGCCCACCGTGGTGTAGCAGAGACCCATGGTGGTGAGGCTTGGCGTGAACAGCTTCTGGCAACACTCCGTGCTGTGGAAGATGCCACATATCGTTGACCGAGAGAGAGTCTGTTATAACAGGACTCTGTGATGCAAACGAACCTACACTCAAACGTAATCAACTTCATGTGACCCAAAAGTTTTCGAGAAGTTTTAATTCACGTTACCTGTGAATAGTTGGGGTTTAAAAGGTTAAAGGAAGTAGCAGCAGGTGTTTGTCTGCATGTAATGCACAGCCGAGGAATCGGGAGCTCGCAACAAAGCAAAACAGTAAAGGACAACTTCAAAACAAGAGGGATTGTCAGTCTTCAAGAGCAGCAGCCTAGCCTGTGGGTCGGGGGAGACGTAACCTCGTCGTCCTTGGCTCCTGAGAGAATTGCTCCAAGATACGGAGCCACTGGGGAGCAATGATGCCTTCCCTGGTTGTGGTCAGGGGACGCATCTCCTAACACAAGATTGGTCACGAGGATAGCCAAAGTGTCTGGACATTTGTCATCATTTTGAAATGCTGAGTAAGTGCTGGCGGACCCTAATGGTAATCAAGACAAGCATACACAAGAACATTTTGGGTCGAAACTATTTGTGCAATAACCTGTTGACCCTTTGAGTCAGTAGACTTTTAATGGAACTTCATCATCTCTATGTGTCTTTTATACGAATGAATGACACACAGTACAATATGCAGTTGTATTAACAGATTTTATGTTACAAAATATCACCATTATAATCTTAAAATCTGAAGCATGTTGCAGGTTCCAAAAAGAATAGTTGACAATAGAGCCAACTCTATCTTTATCTATGGCTGATCTATGGGAAAATATGGATAAAATCTATTGAGAAGAACAAGGTGGATCACATATTCCAAGAATCGAGATGAGCAACCCACCTGTAGAACTTATCGGTGTCCGTGAAGCAGCCTAGAATGATGTCCTCACACCTGAAGAGTCAGAGAGATAACATAAAAGGTTATGAAGTGAAGTAATGGATGAAAGCAGTGTCAAGGTTGTGCTACTCAAGCGGGTCAGAGCAAATGTCATGAGAAGTGTTACTGACGTGAGTTAAAACTGTGTTGCTGGCGTGAGTAAAAACTTTTACTGACGTGAGTCAGAACTGTGTTCGAGACATGAGTTAAGACTGTGTTACCGAAGTGAGTTAGAGCTGTGGTACTGACGTGGGTGAGAGCAGCGTGATCATTTGGCTGAGGGTGAGGTTCCTTTCCGTCATGTAGGTCTTCAAATTGCCCTGTAGTATCTTCAGCCTGCGTGGGTCCGTTTTGAGGGAGGGGCTGGCTACGTCCGGCCCTCCCACCGCCACCAGCAAGTAGGAGGCCAAAGAGGAGTCCACCTGATGTGCTGACGACGCAACACAGGAAGTAGATTATAACTAGTGTTAAACGAGGTGGTTAACAAGACAACTGAACCTCTCCTACGATGGTTTGCATTGGGATTAATGGGCTGTAAGAACCAAAAAAGTGCTTGTTTTATTTGATCTTTTAATCTTTTACGTAAGGCAGGATGTTTGGCTGCTGCTTAGCATGAAATTAATTCAAATGATCTTGTTTGTATGGTTCAAGAAAATGTTGTCTGGGTGTAACTGTGAGTTCCCAGTTATAATCAGTCATGTTCAGATACAAGAAATTCCAGTTATCAGATAAAAAGCGTATGTGCCACACCCAATCACTGATGGTTGCTGTCAAGAAAATAATGTCCACTTTTATCATATTTCAAATGATATAAACCTCTTGACAAACGAATATCGATAGTTTTCGTAAATCTAAAAAAAGTTTATGTTCTGAGTTGTACCAGTTTGTTTCAAGACAATAATCATCTAATAGCTAGATTTTTTAGCCTGAGAAAGGAGCATTCAGAAGAATTTGCTCCCAAAAGGTTCTTTCGTAGATGTTAATGTATGGACGACCGAGTCTTGTTTGCCCCGTGGCAGGCCGTGCGGCTTTGGGGGGGGTCGTGTAACGTAGACCTTTGAGGAATACGAGAAATCTTTTGCCCGGTGACAAAAAAACATGTTCCCCCCACTTACGGATGGAGACATGATCAGACAGTATCGGTGATGCTTTTCTCTCCCCATCCTGACTTGGTCACGACCCCTAAATGAAGCCCCGAAGATTGTTTTGAGGGAATCATGATGAACCGTTCTCCCGGGAAGTGGGGGGCTAACCAATATATAAAGTCTCTGAAAAGGTATGGATCCTGAATCTTAGTCAACCCGTGGAAACAGTTTATGAGGTTTTGATGTGGACGATGCCCAGTTTAGAATCCGATGTTCTAAAGTCTGTCTGGTCATTTTAGGGACATACAAACACATGTGTTACATGTCGCAATGAGGAAAAAGCAGACCTCACCTTTCAGTTTGGACTTCCAGAATCCGGAGAGACTGCAGATGGTCATTTCAGGGAAGGGGAGGCCAGAGCTGCGGTTGTCTAGGTACGTGACTTCCGTAAAGGGTCGCTTGGTCACAAAGGCTGAGTAGGTCACTTGGTAGCTAAGGTAGAGCAACACAGCCAGGCTAAGTGGGGAGAGAGAGGGAGGGACAAAGGTGATCATGTCATCTGAGGGCTCGCTGAGAAGGATGAAGTTCATGGTGAGAAAAATGAGATAGAAATAAAAAAAAATAAGATACAGGAAGATAAAGAGGAAGAGAAAGGAAAAAATGAGAACGATAACGAAAGAGGTATGGATAAAGAGCAAGAAAGATAAATGAATAGAATTTAAAGAAAGTTGGAAAGAGATAAGTGCGAGAAGAGAAAAAATGATCAATCATAAGAGAGAAAAAGGAGGTAAAGAAAGTAAAATAGAGAAACAGGTAAAGGTTAGAAATGGGAGGACTGAAAGATGGAAAAATGAAAAAAAATGAGAGGAGAGATCATAGCCAAAAGATAGAGGCAAAGAGAACAAACGGGAAAAAGCAAGATAGAAAAAGCTTGAAAAAAAAAAAGGAGAGAGAGACTCCTGCTATAGACCCTCATCTTTATTATCTTCTCTGTGGTGTGCTTAACCCACGGTGTACCTCACCTGACGAGCGTGACGACGGCCCAGAAAAGACGAAGAACGACGTGGACGTTGACCTCGACGACGTGGCTGAAGCCGTGAGCTGTCGTGTTCTGGCAGAACTCCCTGGAGGAGGAACAGACACACACCGCAGCCTTAGATCAGTGGGTCGACTTGGCAGCCGTATGGATTAGAATCCTTTTGAAGAACTCATTCGTCCCTTTCCACTCTGAATCATAAGGATTCGTCCACTTCTAGACTCAGTCATATGGATTCGTTCCCTTCAAGTCTGAATCATAAGGATTCGTCACCTTCTTCGCTCTGAATCATAAAGATTCGTCTCCTTTCAGTCTGAATCATAAGGGTTCGTTCCCTTTACACTCGGAATCATAAGGATTCGTTTCCTTCCAGTCTGAATCAGAATATGACCAGTCAACAAGTGACAGGCAAAGAACACTGAAACATTCATAAACACTGTCTCGACACCCGAGAAACAGACACACAGTTAGACGCATCATGACACACGGGGTTCACTCACCTGAGGGCTGCTCGCGCCCTTTGGGTAAACCCCGTCGCTTGCTCGAGCAGTCTCTCCTGAGGGTTCACCTTCCCTACGACACTCTCCTTCCTATCTCCCCAGTCTCTAATCTCTTGGGCTCTTTCCTCCTGCGTTTCATTGTCTCTGGGTAGGGTTAGTGTTGCTGGTTGCGTTATATCAGAACTTGGTCGCAGGACAGTCGCTGGGTACACAGTGTGGTAGGCCGGAGGGTTTCCTCTCCAATCTGGCATCATTGAGCGATTCTGGGGATTTTATTCTTCTTCGGCCTGATGGTTATCCCAGTTATAACCGACCACAATATCACTGCCTACTACAGTGGATTAGTTTCATATTCCTCTCTTTCTCGCACCCTGGTTGTCATGAAGTTAAATCAGGAATGGATTCCCCCGAGCCGACGGACCGACGTCAGAGAGCGACCGAGCGTAGATACCGACGAACACACACTGAACAGAAAACGAACCTTCCTCTGTGCCCTATACACAGCACACCACCGCTAATCGTTCTAATGATTTTATATTTTATAACCAGCCTACGTTATTGGAGCGCTAACTTAGGCTCCTCGGATACTAACTGATTTTCATTTACGGAGCTTCTGAACGGCTAAACGTCTTTAAATCGTCTTCCAAACCCTGCGCCTTTTAGTCAGATGTAGTATAGATCCACCAGTATTTCTCTTTTTTTTTTTTTTGTCTGAGAATTTTTGGAACTGCAGAGAAAATTCTCTGCCATAATGGTCACTAGATTTTGGTCATTGGTTAACGATTATAGTAATTAAGCATTTTGATATATTTCATGTTCCCTAAATGATATTTTTAGAGGAATTTAGTTTAATAACTAAGGTGATAGAACCTTTATCAAATTATTCATTTTTGACTAAAACTATTTTACCCTAGGATGATGCTGGTTACGTATTTATTGACTATACAAAGCGACGAATGCATCTGGAATGAATGCATACTGTACCAGAAGATCTCATGAGTTGTCACTGTTTCGGTAGAGTGAGATACCTTCCCTGCGGAGGAGTACCTTGGAGGGGAACCATCAGCTGGATGAGGTGATTTAGTGTGCCCTCCATGATGGCCATACAGTTGATATAGTTATTTATATCTATGGTGATCAGTGCTGAAAACCGGTCATAGTTTTGACATGTGATGATACGACACGAGTTACCGTAAGGTTAGAATTCTTTGTCGCTTCATCTTTCCTAGTCAAGGACAGAGATGTCTTGGAATAGTGTTTTAATGTCGATGACTTGTCAGCCATTGGCCTGGATCCGATCAAACTGTTTATCCTTCCTCTGGTATATAAAGGGGTTTTTAATTAGGATAAAGTACTGCAGCTTGACAGGCCTTGCTATCTGTCAGTCAATAACTCGACTCGAGATTTCCCTTGGGTAACGGGGATGGCAAACAACACCACCGAAACCCTCCCAAATGGCCCTGGCTGGAACCTGATCATATAGTGTTCCTCCCTCGTGTAGATCAACCACTTGTCGCTCACCCGCTCACTTGTATTATTAAATCCTTCCTCTTCATAAACTCATAAAACAAGGGAAGGCTGACCGTGGCAGCGATTATGAACCTCGTCGAATGATAATAAAGATATGAGCGATCTCCGTTACAACGAATTCTACGGCGTCGGTCCCTTCAAAGCCTCGAGACCATTTGGGTAGACAGAAATTCGACCATTTAGAATATCTGAAACATTAGGCATTCGTGACATACGTCCAAATGGGAGTGACATGCAGGGGTCAGGCAATAAAGGTAACAGAAAAATAAGAATCAAGACGGAGAGGCAAGTGACAAGCGCTTTTCACAATGACCTTGACCAATACTCTTCGGTGTTGAGGACCTGTTCTGCCGCTCTGCACGACAAGGGTCAGTTACCAACCACCATGACCAGTATTGCATTGTGTTCAAAAGAGAACCCTAATGATGGAAGGTAATGGGGTTTTTCGTTCAGGGTTTATGACACTAGCTCACGATGGGTGTTGCGAATTCCAGTGAACGTTAACCTCACGAGCTGGAAATTATTGCATGATGATTTATCATGCAGAAAATGGTGTTTGTGGATCTCTCTTTTTAAAGCCTGAGGCAATAATTTGAAAGGATACAAAATATCATGCAAGAATATTCAAAAGAGAAGCTGAATGGCCTTGTGGTTCCAGATAACAGACTTCATTTACGTCGGTTCGAAGCCTGTTTCGGAGACGGGGATAAAAGTTCAATGAAACCGTCACTACTTTAAAATATGCATCGTGACTGAGTCTAGCATATGTATTCGTATAGTTTTTTTATCATATATACTCAGGAATCTAAGATGCCTACTTAAAGAGTTGGTATTAGATACAAATGTTTGTTTCAAGATTAAAATCTTGGTCTTTCCTTTCGTTACCTTAGTCATTTCTTACTTTCTAATACTATGTTTTGCTCTTGTCCCTCCTCCATCTTCTCCCTCATAGGAAGCAGAACAGATAGAAGGGGGTGGGGGGGTTTAGTTTCCATCAAAAATGCCTGCTCTATACAAAAAGCATTTTCAACGACTCGGAAGTTTGTGATATTCTATCCCCTTTTGACATCTTTCATCATGCGGGTGCTGATGTAGCCTCATTTCATTGGAAATTGTTATAATAAAATAAATCTACTTTACTCCAGGTCAGAATGGGGCTAAGAAGCATGAAAAAAATACATAATCTAGAATGACAGTAGAGATGGACTGATAGATGGATTGATGGACAGGCAGAATTACAGGAGGATAGATAGATGAATAGATAGCAGAGCTGAAATATGGGTGGGTGAATAGATGGCTGATTGGCTACTTGGATGTAGGTTAAAGGCATACATCAGATCATTGATATATGGGTGTATGTTAGACAGCTATACAGAGCCAGACATTAGACATACATACCACAAACATTTTGGATGTTTGAACAGACACTGACATTGAATGGATAATATGACATCTTTTAAACAACAGGTGGAGATAAGAAGACCACATGCAACCAGATGATTATCGTTGGAATTGTTTCCTGTTTTTATGTCCCTAGAAGTTACTCCTGGATGATCTTTGACCAACACCCCGAGCCTCTCCCTATCTCTCTTTACAGGACTATCTAAATATCTCTAGTAGCTTTCTTTTCACATATATACTCTCAGCATATTTCACAGTACATCCCTGATAACTCTTTTCCTATTACTTTCTGAAGCATTAGAGGCAGCACATACTTCCCTTTCCTTTTCTAACATTTCTTAATGCAACTTTTTCTTGGAGGAGATTAGAGACTACCTGTGTTTCAAAATAATTTTCCATGAATTCCTTCATTTCTCATATTCCGTTTATTTAATCTTTATTTCATGGTACTCTAATATCCTGCGTAACTCCTCTCATTTTTTTGAGCTTACGTCCACTGGACAATCACATTCCTTCATCAAAACCTTTCCTGTTAACACTGCATTTTCTGTATCTATTTATCACTTTGTTACCTTACCCTTCTTCCATACTCATGCACTACTCCATACATTTCATCCATACATCCCCTTAGCTGATATCAGATGCTGTTGATCAATGAGGATTTACAAACACCGCAAACTTTCGAAGCATAAAGAGTTTTTTCATACATTAATATTATGTCAAGTAGTGGTAGTAGTAGGGATAATAGAATATCAGAGAACAAAATATAAAATATATTTAGGTTCTATAATTCCTCTGAGTTTGTTATGTATATGTATATATTAGTAGTAAAAAGTCAAACAGCAAAACATACACAAGACAAATTTGTCATTAGGAACTTAGAACATGAGTTTGGCATTTATTATTCCATTAAGAGTTTACTCATTTTTCATTACAGTATATATTGATCATGAAATTTTATATCTCAATTGAATTTCAGTTAATGAGTAAGTGCTCAAGGAGTAAAATAATACAGGAGTAACCTTAAAACTATCTAATGTACATCTGTTGCATACAATTATTTTTGTAAGTCTTTACTTCTAATTGTACTTCATATGATATATCTGGACTTCAAAGTTCTAAAAGGCATAAATCAAGAACAATAAGTTCCTATTATGCATCTAAAGTCTTCATACGATTATCATTCAAGAGGTTTGGGACCCAATAGTCACAGAAGATAGAAAGTCACGTATACATGTATACCATAATTCTCATATACAGTTGTAAAATCTATAATCTGAACCTGTGATTCACATATAAAATGATGCAGTGTCACATACACTTTGTTCATTGTCATGTGAAAATCTATCAGACAAGCAATATGCTCAAACTACTGAAACAGCATCAGTCAAATCATGTTCTTAAAAGAATCAGGATCAACTCATGCCATTAAAAGATCACTATGGAAAGTGAACACTGCAGATAGTAGGCCATACTTTCTTTAAGGGTTATGGTTACTCACTTGGTAATAACCACTCTGACTGAACCTTTATTAGTGGTAATGCTAGCATATATGATGGTCTCATATGACAAATGGATCACTGTAATTCTATTATGATTAATAAGTAATGCAATTTGTGCAGAATAAAATGTTTTTCCAAAACAATTACAGGAAAAACAAACACAAAAATAAGTCCCAAAACATTAGATATGATTTACTTTATGGCTGCCTCAGCATGGCAACCACTTTTAAAGGTATTTAAAGTGCCAGAGTATTTTCACTGGAAAAAGAACACATTGTTACATATGTATGCAATGGTTGTGAAAAGACAGATTCAGTCTTTGGAAAATTTTAATAATGCTGGGAATTTGTTTCTCCAAGAAATTTACATAAACAGTGAGTGTGCATCTGGACCTATATGAATCACTGACCTGAAATGTAGAGGTCTTAGAATAAAAACAACTGGGAATGAGAATGAAATCAAGGTACTAGGATCAATTCTAACTGCCATTACAAATTTACTTACTCATACCAATAAAATATCAGGATCTCAGCAAAACTTCAGTTTCAGCTACATTATGAAATAAAAACATACAAAGCTACAACATTAGTAAAGCAGAATTTCCTTTTTCTAGAATATTTTTACAAGATTTGCAAAATATAAATAAATTTAGTCTAAGAATGTAAATATACATCTATCAATCTACTTTTATTTTCCTATCTATCTATCTACCTATCACTCTATATCTACAATCTAATCTATCTATCCATTCAATATATCTACATCTGTGTATATAATATAATATCATATATATATATATATATATATATAGGTGGAAAGATGGAGTGAAAAAGATTTTGTGTGATCGGGGCCTGAACATGCAGGAGGGTGAAAGGAGGGCAAGGAATAGAGTGAATTGGAGCGATGTGGTATACAGGGGTTGACGTGCTGTCAGTGGATTGAATCAAGGCATGTGAAGCGTCTGGGGTAAACCATGGAAAGCTGTGTAGGTATGTATATTTGCGTGTGTGGACGTATGTACATGTGTATGGGGGGGGGGGCCATTTCTTTCGTCTGTTTCCTTGCGCTACCTCGCAAACGCGGGAGACAGCGACAAAGTATAAAAAAAAAAAAAAAAAAATATATATATATATATATATATATATATATATATATTATCCCTGGGGATAGGGGAGAAAGAATACTCCCCACGTATTCCCTGCGTGTCGTAGAAGGCGACTAAAAGGGAAGGGAGCGGGGGGCTGAAAATCCTCCCCTCTCGTTTTTTTTTTTAATTTTCCAAAAGAAGCAACAGAGAAGGGGGCCAGGTGAGGATATTCCCTCAAAGGCCCAGTCCTCTGTTCTTAACGCTACCTCGCTATCACAGGAAATGGCGAATAGTATGAAAAAAAAAATTATATATATATATATATATATATATATATATATATATATATATATATATATATATATATATATATATATATATATATTTGCACGGGACGTTTTCTTTGTTCCAGGTGCTAACTCGCTAATGCAGGAAATAACAAACTACTCATAGTTACGCTGAGAATAAGTCACCTTCAGCTACATCATGGTACTATCTCACTAATGTGGGAAATGGCGATCAAATATATATATATATATATATATATATATATATATATATATATATATATATATATATATATATATATATATATATATTTTCCCTGGGGATAGGGGAGAAAGAATACTTCCCACGTATTCCCTGGGTGTCGTAGAAGGCGACTAAAAGGGAAGGGAGCGGGGGGCTGGAAATCCTCCCCTCTCAGTTTTTTTTTTAATTTTCCAAAAGCTGGAACAGAGAAGGGGGCCAGGTGAGGATGTTCCCTCAAAGGTCCAGTCCTCTGTTCTTAACACTACCTTGCTAACGCGGGAAATGGCGAATAGTATGAAAAAAAAAATATATATATATATATATATATATATATATATATATATATATATATATACATATATATATATATATATATATATATCTTTTTTTTTCTTTTCATACTATTCGCTATTTCCCGCGATAGCGAGGTAGTGTTAAGAACAGAGGACTGGGCCTTTGAGGGAATATCCTCACCTGGCCCTCTTCTCTGTTCCTTCTTTTGGAAAATTTAAAAAAAAAAAAAACGAGAGGGGAGGATTTCCAGCCCCCCGCTCCCTTCCCTTTTAGTCGCCTTCTACGACACGCAGGGAATACGTGGGAAGTATTCTTTCTCCCCTATCCCCAGGGAAATATATATATATACATATATATATATATATATATATATATATATATATATATATATATATATATATATATATATATATATATATAATTTGTCCCTAGGTAAATGTTAAGCACATCCTATTATCAACCATATCATTATGAAAAGAATTATAAAGAAATGAAAACATAAGAAAAATAGTTGAACACACATCTTGTTACCCAGGGAAACCACCCCAACACAACCCCCCTTAACCATAGGGCATCCCCCACTTTCCTTTAACGGTCAGGCCAGTGTGTAGTCAACAATGGCAGAGGAGAGACGGAAAATGTGTGGTAGTGCTGAGATTTAAAAAACCTTGTGAAAAGTTTGCACCTGATGAGACACACTGTCTCTGCATAACATGTCGTGCTGCATGTATAGCTTTCAGGCTGGATCGCAATTCAGAGCAAGGAAATAAGTGACTCATTTGATGAGGGAAATTTCACATTGAACTATATAGTACATAATGATAGAAAGTTTTAAACTTATAAGCTAAACATACAGACTTATAAGCATATGGATATTTGGCAGTTCATCTACTTAGCCATGGAATTATGTCTGTGTTTATCACCATTGGATGAACATAGAAAGATAACATACTCATAACATCTTCATATCTGCATTTATACCTAAACACAAATTTAACTCTGTTTTTCACTAAGAAAATCAAGCTTACTTTATTTCCAACCAAAATACTACACAGGGCCTAAAAGACAGCAAGCAGACAAAAAAAAGCTTTAAGCACTGTTAGTATTCACAAACTGGGAACCTTCTGCCTTGCCTATCCTCTGGTTCAATCTGTGGCTTGGTGATTGCTCAGAGGATGACAAAGGCCAGATACGAATAGGCTGGTACGTTCTGTGCCTGAGGCTGTCTTGCACATACATATTCCTAAAGAAACGAAGGCCTGTCAGAAGTTCCACATCCCTTATTGTAGTCAAGTGATATTGCAAATACTCCACATCGCTCTGAAAGATATTTTCAGTATGTTAACTGAAATGGTAAACTGAACAGTTTGTTTTATAATTGAAAGAAGGCATAATGATAACTAAGAAAAAGAAAATTCATGTTCAAAAATATGTATTTACATGTGATGAAATTCATAGAGCAGTAATACTACTAAAATACTAAATTCTATACAAGTAGACTGGAAAAAAATTAGGAAGCAGAGGCCGGTAACATCCTCCTCCACACAACCCTATCTACAGCCCACGCCTTGCAACCATATAACATTGCTGGAACCACTATTCTTTCAAACATACCCATTTTTGCTTTCCGAGATAATATTCTTGCCTTCCACACATTTTTCAACGCTCCCAAAACTTTTGCCCCCTCCCCATCCTGTGACTCGCTTCCACTTCCATGGTTCCATACACTGCCAAATCCACTCCTAGATATCTAAAACACTTCACTTCCTCCAGTTTTTCTCCATGTATGCATGCATGTATATTCTATATGCCCAAAAAATACTTAAGTATGAATTCACATAATACTTTAGTTGCTACATAATCATAATGAAAAATATTTTCAAACACTAAACAAAGACTATCTTAAACATGGGTTTAATCTTATATAAGAAAGATACTGTCAATACATAAATCCTTAGAATCTTACCATTTGGCAGTTGTCATGGAATTCTGTGTTGGGAAACACAAAAGCCAAAACATCTACTGGATCACTTGAGCACAAAGCTATAGACTTGTTTCCACATAAACTGACAACAAAGAAGTAGTCACTGGGAACCAGAGGTTTGACAGTATTCCTGCAAGATAGTTTAGAGAATTAATCAAACACTTCTTTACTCCCTCAACAGCATCATTTCCTTGATCAACTTTCATTTTCACATTTACTGATAAGTAATTGATACCCTCTTTAGCATTATTAAGCAATTCATCTGATTCCATTCTCTTAAGGATTTACCTCTCAAAAATACCTCTCTTTCCACACTTGTACATTTGTTGGAGAAACTTCTCTATGTGTATTTGTATGCAGTGTATCACTGGAGTACAGTCTTGTTAAAGAGCTCACTTCAAAGGAGTCTATACTTCAGAATCCCATGTGTTACAATGTCAAATGCTTTCTGGCAATCCAGATTCAAACAGCTGACCCATATATATATATATATATATATATATATATATATATATATATATATATATATATATATATATATATATATATATACATATATATATATGTTCTAGAGGTGGTGGGTACAAAAAGAAGCAGGAGACCAAATTGGAAGTAGAAGGATGGACAGAAAAAGATTTTGAGCAATCGGGGCCTGAACATCCAGGAGGGTGAGAGGTGTGCAAGGAATAGAGTGAATTGGAATGATGTGATATACTGGGGTCAACATGCTGTCAATGAACTGAACCAGGGCATGTGAAACTTTTGGGGTAAACCATGGAAAGGTTTGTGGGGCCTGGATGTGGATAGGGAGCTGTGGTTTCAGTGCTTTACACAAGACAGCTAGAGACTGATTCTGAACAATCAACAAACTGTGGAGTGTGGTATCAGATGGCTACATGTTTAGTGGGGTGGTATTTAAGACTGAGTTGAGGGGGCAGTTGTTTAAGGATTGTTAGGTCATCCTATTGTGTATTTGTTTGTCACCAATATGTCTGTTAATAGTGGAGGTTGCTTAAGTGAAAAGCAGGGATAAAATTTCTATTTCTACTTGCGTGCTGGGGTTAGTTATGGAGTGACTTGGATGGGAAGGGTCTAGTGCTGCTGCAAAGAATTAAATCCTACAGTTATATATCTAAAAGAATTTCATACTGGTTCACCCTGTCCTGGATAAAGATGTAGAGCAGAAACAGACAAAGAATGACCACATTCACACACATCCATTCTCCAGCTGTCAGTGACACTACATCAAAACTAGAGCCAGCCATTCACTGCTCACTCACTCATTATCATGAGTTGTTTAATGTTTCAAATACATTCATGTGATACTAAGTTCAGGATAAAGAGAGACACTAAACTTTCAATATCTTCCCTGCTTATACCCCCTTACATTCATTCTTAGTGTTACTTGTGTAATATTTCTAAACATGTTCTTGTTACTCACCATCAATGCTGTGTTTCTGTATGAAATATGAGTATAATGTAAAACTAAGTTCAAGAGAAAGAAAGAAACAATATTTCCATGTCCTATTTTAAACAGAGGTGTCAACCACATTCCCTTCCATCCCTCTCTCAGAAGTGGACCTGGCCAGCACAAGAATATCAAATAAAACTTTTGAGTACTTTCTCTTACTTTTACATGCCAATTTATAAATTGAGAAAGGAAAAGGGAAATGTATACTTCCTTTTACTTTTGCATACGTAAAAGGACAGTGGCTAATACCATTGTTTAGGAGTTATGTACACTTCCCGACAAATTCATTCTAAAACAATTCCATTCATCTTCTCTAAAACAAGCATCCTTAATTTGATATTGAGAATATAAAATATAGAAAGACATAAGGATATATGTGAGTAACCCAAGAGGCTGGCTGTTCACCCTCAATCTACTCTATGTAAAAGATCAAGGTAATATATGCATATATAGAAAGCAATAAAAACTTACAGAACATGGGATACTTTATCCTGATGACCATCTAAATCATAATCAAAAACAGGGCCATGGACAACATTGAGAACACCCATTGCAGATGCCCAAAACCTTATGGCATTGACTATAGCTGTATAAGCTCCCTCTTTGTAGCCAATCTTGACTGGTGCCAAGTTGGAGAGAATATGACCTTCAGACATTAACAGCTGATCAGTCTCCATTTCTGAAAGGAGAAAATCAAACATTTTGTATGTATCAAGAAAATTAGGAAATATAAAGTTCAGAGAAGAGATATGTCTTTATGTCCAATATTTGTCAAACAAACAATAAGGGAACAGATGCACAACTTTTGTAGCTGGATCAACCTACTATTAATAATTACCATGTGTGAGATGTCTGAAAGCCCCAGACCATAATCTACACACTCCCTGTCAACTATCAGAAGTGGTCCATACACCACTTTAGAAGTCAACCTTAAGATGGCAACAGACAGCTCTAACACACTCCATCATTTATTTCGAACTTTAACTCTCACAAAATTTCCAGTCCAGAATTTCTGAACCTCTCTCTTCCCTTTCTATTACTTAATCAAACCACCTCACAACACATCCTCAAACATTTTAGTTCCAAAACATTCACCCTCCTCTGTAATTCTTATGACAATCATCACTCCAATTATCTTCATACCCTGGAAGTCACTGACTTTCTCCAATCATCAGCCATGTGTTTACATCTTAATACTGCTATACACTTTCCAAATGCATTCAACACCACCTTGCCTCTATTCATCACTACCTCATTCCTCATCCCAAGCTTCTCTATCCTTCAAGTCTGTAAGATGAGTTTCTCATCAATTTTTTTATTTTCCTTTTTTTCCAGATAATGTTTTTTATCTCATTCAAGGCTTAGACTTAATGGATATTTCTGCAAGAGACCGGAGCCTTTGACACAAAGAAAGAAACTATGGATACAATACAGCTGATCACAATATTCTACAGTTGTCTGCTTTCAAATTTTGTGGGATAAAACATACAGTTTAACTCATACAGCATTCTATGACCACCTTCAGGGAACAGTTGTATGAGAGTAATATTCTTGGCTTGGTATGCTTCTGTGGTCAGCATTCTTTGGCACTGATCTTGAGCAGGTCGATCCAATCTCAAATCTGCTTCCCAGCAGGGTGGTGGCCTGTCATCCACCACCCGAACCTCCTGCCAAATCATGCAAAATATTAACGTAAAATTAAAGAACAGGAACAAAATAACTTGGCAACAAGCATTACAAAACTGACTTTTCCAACACATGTTACTTGCATAAACTTAAATATACCTCTACAACCACCAAATCGAACATGGCAAAAGGGTTATGTTCTTGGAGATCTGTAACTCTGGCAGTCAGTTGTTATACAAGCATGTGAAATCCATGATATAATAGAGGTAACACTGCTATTAACTCATTGCTAATCAAAGAATCAAATTTACCTCTTAAGTATGAACTATACCTGAAACATCTTGCCATCAGTATATCACACTCTATCATGACACAGCCTGATGATATTTAAAAAAACTTCCTGAAAAAGGTGATGATAAGGACTTGCACTGCCATTGGTGTAGGATGGAGCAGAGTAAGAGTTACTGGGAGGAGGAGATAGGACTCCTTCAGGCGATGCAACAATCCACCCTTATCTATCTTATCTTTCTCTTTTAAGATTTCTAGTTTCTGCACAATGGTAAGCACAGTACACTTCCTCTTCCCCTTATTTTACAGGCACAGATAAATTTTGGGAATCTTCAATACACATTTTCCCTTACTCAACTGCCAAACCACACTACATTTAGGACAACATAGAAGGTACTAGCATCCAATAAATCATAATACCATCTACAGACATTTATTGCAAACAACACCTCCCTGTTTACTTTGCTGCAGGTAAGATGTTATTATTTCAAACACTGATAATGGCCAACTGGAAAGGATATAAAAGAGACAAAAAGGGAGGATCTCTTAACTGCTTTAGCTTTATATAGTGCCCAGGGTGACTGAAAATGTCATTTTTGTTTTTGTTATTACATATGATGTCTGACATACCTCCATGTGGGAAAGATGACAAGATTAAGTTACACATGCGACATATGCTGAGAAAATAGTAAAGGCAAAATCAGTCCTTATCAAAATATATAATTATCTCACCTCTGGCTTAATTTCTATTCCTTCTGGTAGGTATGGTTTCTCCTTTTCTGTCAGGGAAATAGTTTGGTTGTTCACTGTGAAGCTCACCCACACACCAAGATTTAGGGTTTCATGCAAACCTAGAAAATGCATATACAAGGTTAATTTTCATAAACAGGTGAATTAAGGGAATTTTCCAAAGTCTGCTTATAGCAGGGACCCAAAGTCTACAAAGACACAACAAATGTCCTAACACAAATGAAATGCCTCCAACCAGTAATGGATCTACACGTCTGAAATAGCTGCCAGTTGGTCATACTCAACCAGGTCAAAAAAAATGTCCTAATTAACTGTTGACATCTCATCAACAGATGTCAAGCACTTCTCCGCTGAAGTACATCATAATTTAAGATACCATGTACAATCAAAACAGAGTGCACTTTAATTATATACATACAATATGCTGAGCCTGATACTGTATGCTTAATTTGTTGAAGCATTACCTATTTGGGCATAAAAGTACTAGAAGTGGAAAAAAATGAGGATGCTATTCTGAAAGCTGTATGCCATACATAAAACCTTGATAAGAGCTTTTCCTTTTCTTTGGGACTGATGTTGCACTGGAATTTTTCTGAGTCTTCAAAATTGCCTAACCTACCCAGAATGCCAAGACACAAATCTCCAACAAAGTAGATGAGGCACTGTTTGAGTAGTAATTTTCCCCATCCAAACTCAGTATTTTTACACACTGTCTATAAAAACTTGAGAAAACATGAGAAGGCAATCAACAACCAGTAACTGCTCTTAGCCAATAATACAAAAAGTTCAGCTTCAAATCTGATATTACAAGCATTTATGAGATGATTTTTTTATGTAAGCTGAGATGGCATGGGCAACTGAAACCCTAATCAATGATATCTCATTAACTCTTTATATTTCATTATTTTACCTGATTACCATTTCCCGCATTAGCAAGGTAGCGCCAGGAAACAGCTAAAGCCAGGTACCCATTTTATCAACCAGCCCTAAAGGGTGGAAGAATAGCTGGGTTGACTGTAGACCAACTGTTACAACCAGGATTCAAACCTATGCAATACTACAAAGCCTAATTCATTATCTCATTTATATATCTAATATAAGCAACTATATCAAGTAATATAAATAATTACTGACACAGCCTACATATCCCTTGAGAAGAGTGATAAAATATACAACCTACATATCTACTGTTTGTTCTAGAAGACAGCCAAGACAGAGTGGGAGAAGTTGTTATTTATTTCTGACACTTTCTTGATGAGGCAGAAAAAAGTTCCTAGCACCTGACTACTGTTATGGAAAATAAGTTGGAATCTGGGTATATGCATGTGTTGTGGAGTGTTTTTATGGTGACTCTAAGTGCAACAGGTTTTTGGCCTATCTTTGCACAGTGTTTTCTGAGAATGTCTGCATGTTGTTTAGGAGTGGTGGATGGCCCTGTGTTGTGTGTGCGGGGCTTCATATATATGTGATGTACTGTGTGATATATTGGTATCGTTTACGGTGTGCGATAGTTATCTGCTGTTTGCTCTGAAGTTTATTCAATTATATAATTCAAATATGATAATTATCATCATAATAATATCCCCATCAATAGATTAAATAATCCAGCACTAAGCAGCAGTTCTATGAATGATGATGTAGCATTGAATTTATTCTTACATCTTCAAAAACACATTTTTAACCTTACGTGAAGCAAACAAACAAGAATCTTTAATAGGTGAATGAACAAACATTTGTGAAGTGTGAAATAAATGTACTTCACAACTTAATCATACAACTAATACACAGTCGAAATTATAGGGTAATATACTTCACAACGTCATCATCCAACTAATGTATAAGTGATGTTATCTGGATAATATCACAAATAAAATCACACTTTTTTCAAAACAGCATCTAGAACACTTAATGATATCCATAACCAGTTTCCTCTCCAGATTATTATCATCATCGTTATCAGTGTAACAAGGCAAGCCATCATTCATAACTTGACTGTTAAGGTAGCTGGCCTTTCTCAGTTAAGATCAAACTACTTTGACCAGAAAGATTAGCCTAATTTGTGCCCTGCAGGCTGTCAATGGTAAAAAAGAATAGAAATATGTAATATATATGTCACCTTGTCACTGACCGATAACATAGCTGGAATGCAGAAGGACCTTAAGCTTTCCTTCTATGGCATCAGGAGCAGAAAATCCAGGTGAGCCCCAGGGAACATGAGTATTCAGAAGGAGAGACAGTTCAGCTTGAGTCCAGTTATCTCTGCTATTGTTTGGGGCACTAGTGGTGCTTACAGTGATTGTGCCATCAGCAGTAGTGCCATTACTAGTGCTGTTTTTACTATTAAGTTCAGTGTTGTTACTTGAACTTGTCACTGTTGGCTACAGAGGGAAGAAAGATACACAGAGTTAAAGGTAAACATTTACTTCCTCAACACAGCTAAATTATGCTCTTATACCTAATTGCCAAAAGCTGCCCTTGTAAGGTAGCATGAGGAACAAATAACAAATGAACAAGGGCCCCACTTGAAAACATCAATTTTTTCCTTTTTTGAAGCTTGTTATTAACTGTTTATTGTACTATTCTGTTACTAAAATAATATGAATTGTCTAAATTATCCCCTGCATAGATATAAATGATTCCAGTATCACTAAACAAGAGTTCACATATATTCACACATCACATAAATTTTCCTGCACATTAGTCACATTAACTACTTACTGTAACTTCCTGAACTTCCTCAGTGAAACACATGCAAGATTTCTCTTTTGCTCCATTTTCTTCCATCTTTGTTTCTTTACTATTCTTTTGTGATAGTTTCTCAGGTGGTGGCTTAACATCTTCTGGCAATAGTTTTTTCAAAATATCCGAAGGTGTCACACGGGTAACTTGACGCAGCAAGTGATCTAAACTCCCAGCAGTGCCTATGGAAGAATGTACATTTGTTGTCATAAAATATTTAGTCATTTAAGGTTTCTAACAAGCTTAGGGCTGAAAAAATGTGAAAACATTCTAATGTACACCTTTAGTAAGATGATTACATTCTGTCCTCGCATACAAAAGTTTTTGCTTTGAGAATACTGATTGTGTATTTATCTACAACAGAAAACATTTCATAGTATCATCTTTCACACCATCTCCAACTCCATGGGAGAGCACAAGTGTACACAACCATTCAGTTCAATAGCACATATTCTTAACTTTTATTCTTCACCATATAATTATCATATGCCCTAACTGGTCATACTTTCATTGTCTTTTATTACGTACTTTTTTGACTATTTCTTGTCATTATCTATACTTCTCATATCTTTATAAATCACACTATCCATTCTCTTAATTCCATCTTTAATTTTCTTATCTTTTAATTACATGTATTGTACTTCATAAAACCAAGAATTCACAGCTATACTTAAGAGCTGAGGCAACCACTTCATTGTGCAAGAACAAGCATTCTTCCTAATCAACATAACTCAGGATGCACCTTGTATGCTTCTCCCTTGCATATCTACTTTCAACTTCAACCTCCCCATTGCCATCTTTAGTTTCCATCACTCCAAAATACCTAACCTTTCCACAACTATCCTTATTCATCACTCCCAAATACCTACACTCATTAACAACTAATCATATTTAAGGGATATAGCATTATCTACTGTAAGAACATGGATCCTCAACATGGCATGATCAAGATACACTATATAAATAGGGTGATTTTTAATAAATATCCTTACGGAAAGGATCATTACAGAAAACAAGCAAACTGTCAGCTAACTTTTGGAACTTGTCCTGAGCAGTGTCATTAACCCCTAAACAGCAAGACTGGTTTGATTCACAGTTTTGATTCATGCTAAGCAGAAGAGTCTGAAGGTAAGGTGTTGCCATTTAGCATCAGCTTGGGCAACTGACTGTATGTCTGAATATTTGATATGTAAATGTCTAGCAACTTCTAAACAGTCATCTGAAATGTAGTGTAAGGTTTTATCATAAATTTCTAGACCTAAAGGATACCCAAGATAGATGACAGAACTACAAAACTCGAGCTTCCCTAATACTAAGCAAAGAAACAACTCTTACTGTAAATATGATTGAGTGGAAATAGGTGTTAGGTTGACTACAGACAGGCTGATGGTCAGAGTGTGGAAGTATGTATAAGAAAGGGAAGCAAACATCATTGATGTTATATAAATGGTGACTAACATTTGCAATTTTACTTGGGCCATCCTATTTTAGTAAATGTTTGAAACACATGGATACAAGTAAAAATAATGACACTATCAAACATCAATTCTTAACCCTGTCATTCAAAGATGATGCCATATCTCTGGAACAGAAGGATTCCTGGGTTTACAATAGTGAGAATCTTAGCCATACTATCTTTTGAATAGAAACAATGATATCCTTAATCAAAATAAACCCTACTTCTCACATTAACTCACTGTTAAGCACTTATAAACATACAGTTATGAATTCATAATGTTACTCTAAAAAGGCGCCATACACACCATTATTGCTTGCTGGCTTGATGCGAATAAGCTCACACATCAGGTTGTATAGTTCCACATTCCTAAATCTGCGACTTGTATAGTTCACCTTCAAATCAGGACCAAAGCCTATGAAAGCACCCTGTAAGTATATATAACACAACATGATGCTCCTCCAGGGTATATAGGAAGTGCACTATTTGCACATTCACAAAACGATGCATATGTTTTCCATTTAGACTACAGAAAAACATGATATACCGAAATATTAATTATACAAAAGTAATAGTCAAGTAATGATTATAGTTTAAAGGACTTTAACATAAGGAATTAAACAGGAAATATCAAGATTAGCTCAAAAGTATACATTATAATGATGATTTTATATCATAAATGCCATGTGTGCAAAAATGGGTAGTAACTAGAATCCTAAGCCAATGCCTCAGCCTCACAAAAAGAATTCATATCAAGGTGTATCAATAGAGAGATAGGAAATACGAAGCCATTTAAATTAAGTAAAGAGTCCTTCATCAAGGCAAAGCTCAACTTATTCATGTTTCCAGATATGATGTACTGGTATTGCCTGTTTCATGCACATATAAAAGAACATCTTGTGGGTCAATTTAAAACTCCAACACTGCATATGAAAAACTTACCCCTACTAATACATTAAACAATTAAAGCGATGCATGAATGACAAAATTCAAGTAAAAACTAATGCAAGTTTCACAATAATATCTGTGTAGATATAACTGTTAGTCACACACTGACTCAAATGTAAAGGGAGTAGAAAATGAATGGTGTAAAAATCTCACTGTAACAATCTCTTTTTGTTTCCCTTAGCAAACTAAACATATGCTGAGGATACATATGAGTGAGCCAAAAATGTGATTGCATTTGATCAATCCCATTTAAAAAAAATGTTGGTAAAGGAAAAAGACAGACTAGCAATACATTCAGAGTACTGTGGAGTTACATATGCTCAACCTCTAATTCACTGTGAAGATCCTTAGGAACTCCCAGATATAACCTCTAAATATGCCCCTAGCCATACTTAGTGTGAGGAAAAAGGTTTACGAAAGACTGGCATAAAAAAAAACCCACCTGCATAGATGGTTCAAGATTGTTGAATCCATGTTCACCATTCTTGCAATAGTTTTTGGAGTTTGTCACAATACGCGTATTAGGTCTGGTATCAAGAATCACACTCTCAATTCTGGGATTATTTGTGTAGTGATATCTACAGGGGAGAAAAGTTCCTCAGTATCAAAGTCATTACAAAGTAAAGTAAAACCCATAAGATAGTCAACAAAACTGTTCCAATTCCTGATAAAGTACCTCACCATATAATTCATACCCGACAGTATATCCATTACCAAGTAAAACACTAAAGCCCATTGCTAAAAAAAATTACAAGATATGACCTACAAAAACCCTCATTTATTGCCGCTTTTAAGATAGTTTTCCTTACCTTCGTGGAAGTAACTTCTTAGGCAGGGCTCTGACCTTAGGATTCTTGCATCTCAGAGTCTCTAAAATCTCTTCCTCAGCAGCTGAGAAGAAAAGTACCCAAAAGCAGGGTTACTGTTATGCTTACGGTACTTACAGAAAGTGAGAAACAGTTTACAGAAGCATACAGGAAAAGCTATTTGGGAGGTTAACACATAACCAAGCCTATCCCAGGTGCATCACACCAGAAGGAGTAAGATTGCTTCAAAATACAAAGGCATGGAAATTTTCAGAAATGTCTACTGCATACATTAAATCCACATTAGAATATGAAGCATCTTATTTGTGACAGAAAAAAATCCTTTTCATATCAATGCCCAAAACTATTAAGATATCTTAATTATTCAGTTTATCCTTTATAGTATCTAATGTCAAGTGTTAGAAGTTTTTTAATCTATTTCTACATCCATTCTCTCTTTATATCCACAATATTCACAAATCAATTCTTTACTTTTCGAACCAAATTCATCAAATTTCTTTAACAAAGTTGCAGAATGATAGAGTTAAATAATGTCTGCAATACCAGATTAAACATTCTCATGTGCATTTGTAATAACATGAACAGCTGCTGATGATACTATATGTAAAAAAATTCTAATAACTAGGATTTCAGAGGTGAAAGAACCCTGGTTAAAAGGGGATGAGCTCTGTAGATGGCTCCTTCCTATTGTTATGCAATGGCTACAGAAACTGCAATATTTACCACATTACCTAATAGCAGAATTAGCTAGAGATTCCTAATCTTAAATGGATATCATTCATGATGCTTTATGGTATAAAATATATAGATAAACTTGGCAGCCAAAGAGTGAGGACCTATCCCTATGGCTTGGTTATGTCTCAACGGAGTTGTGCCTAAATGCATGCATTTCTTTTGGCTTATCAATTTGCATTTGGTAATAAACGATTATCAAACTCACCTTCACCACCACTTACAGCCCGTAATCTGCCAACAGCACCAGTGTAAACATGTGCTTTTTGCTCAATATCAGAGATGAAGGTCTCAAGGTAGAAGGAGGAAGTGCAAGATGCTGGGGCAGCACCATGGTCAGATACTAAAAGGATATTGATGCAGTGAGCCACATTATGACGATAGAGGCTGCTAAGGAGATCATCCAGCATTCGATCAACCAGTTCCAGACCATCACGTGCCTATAAAAAGTGCTAGAAGTTGTATGGAGACTCATATGAGCAATGTATATTATCATGTGTTTATCCATTCTATGTAGCAGAATGCTTAGTTTCCTTCAACATTGGATGCACTATCACAGAAGTATCATCCTACTTGATAATGACCTATGCATACAAATGCCAACAACCAGGTCTTCTTTATGCTGTTTGAACTCCTTTTTCCAGACATTCAGATACTTTCATCATAATTCATCTATCTAAGGGTTCAATCAACCTGATACATCTCTGCACCTCCTTCAGTTCAAAATGCAACTCTCAGTGCTGATACCTTCCTTTTCCATCTGTAACTTTCAATCTTTCTTTGTTTTGTCATTTTCAAAGTCACTTCCCTTAAATCTACTCTATAAAGCTCTTCATATCTTCCTGAATTTCTCTAGATTTTATCTTTCCTTGAAATCAATATGCTCTTCATTCAACCAAAACATACCAACAAACGTACTTTTTCAGGACAATTTTATTACATTATCAGCTTTTGAGATGATTTTGTAGAATACTATCCCTCAGTCCCTGTTATCACATATAAAGGCATTACCTTTTAGCTGTGGCTTCGGAAATCAAAAATATGGTTTGTGTACATAATCCTTAACAAATCAAAAACCAGCTTCAACAAATTAGCAAGGTATACAAGTTTTTGGTCACACAACTTAGTTGCCAAACAAATTTTTTTTCCTGTAATCATAATACTCTCTTAACTTACCTCCTGAGAATATGGTCCATATTCTTGGATGGCCAACATAGGTTCTTCAAAGTAAACCATTACAAGGTGAGGACGCTCTTCCTCCGTTAATGTCAGCCAGTCTAACACCTGAAAATATGAGTAACAACTACAAAGCACAAGAAACAGGGTTAAGGGAATTTGGATAGCATATACAGTGTCCTGAGATATTACTGATGATTTTAAGAAATTATCTTGTATTCTCATATCTAAATTACAAATGCTGGCTGCAACCCAAGAGTGTTAATATGAATAAAATATGAGAAGCCCTCTAGTGTACCAGATGGAGCAATGAACATGATGCACAGTGCTCCATTACATAAAAAAATGCTTTTAAGAATTAACTTCATGAAATATAGAACCAATTATCACGACTATAATCAATCTGTTTTTTTGTAACAATGCATCAATTTCTAATTCTGACACACACAGACAAACACCCATGCAAGACTGATCAAAACAAAACATGAATACTTAAGTCTAAATGTATAAGTGGATATCTACAGATCTATTCACCAGTAAAAACATTTAGTATTCAATCACTTACAAGACCATTATATTTTTTGCTTGTAACATAATATACATACATACCTGCCTAACTCGAACTTCAAATGTCTCATTAAATTTATACTTCTGCCAGTAGATAGGATATCTCTCCTGTATCAGAACATCAGAGCCAGCCCAGAAGTAGGTTGCAGATTTCTTACCCTGAAATATTAATCTAGTAACAAAAAGAAATGAGGCAATCTTCTGTCATTAGTCTGAAAATTCTGATAAATTCTATTTTTAAAAGAAGCATCATAGCAGAGAGAAGTGTAATATAATAAATGAGCGAGTTGGATGCCTAAGAAAACTGTTAAAATGGTGACTACCTTTTTCTTTAAAATCCATATTCAGTCACTTATATGTAGTAACTACAATTCTTTGTTATTTCTTAGAAATGAAAGATGAAATCAATGATTAAAATTATCTTTGAAAAAACTTGTTTCATAACAAACATGAATACTGCAGCAAACCCTGTTCCATTTTCATTATCACCTACCAAACTTGGTTTGTAATCTACCTGTTTGGTGACAGTGTTCCATATAGGTTCTCCTTGCCACCAGTGTGGGCTGCGTGAGTTGTGCTCCACAGGTTTAAAGGTTTTGTTTGTCTCTGGATCATACATTTCATTACCAATGATGCCATGACTTTCTGGGTAGAGTCCCTGAATGAAAGATGAAAAGTAATCATAACATCAGTTATAATCATTATAACAATATCTTCACTTTCCAACCAACAATAGCTAAAAATCAATATGAAATAATGTTTGCATCTAAGTTTATAGGAACAACAAATTTGAAATTAAGTAATAAGAAAAGATTAATCAATTTAAGTACTTATATGGCATTGAAAACTGGACAACTTCAAGCACTTAAGTGACATTAAACCTGGACCAAAAGGGTTTTGGTAAAAAAAAAAAATGCATATCATACACTACTGAAAATAAATATATATAATGTTTTTTCCTCTTGAGAAATGATTTAATAATTCAGATAAAGATACAACATAGAATCTATCCACTATAATAGGAAGACAAAGGAATGCAAATAGCAACAAACTTCTGCATCCACAAAATAACTAAATGGTTTGTTCATGTTCACAGTCCTTTATGACATTCTTTCCACTTACTATTGATTCAAAGAAGGTCTTTTCATTACCTGGCCAGTGATAAAATGATGCTTATCAGCTATATGTCAGTATATCTAAAGGTACAAAAACCACT
This sequence comes from Panulirus ornatus, assembly GCF_036320965.1. NCBI lineage: Eukaryota > Metazoa > Arthropoda > Malacostraca > Decapoda > Palinuridae > Panulirus > Panulirus ornatus. The sequence continues at coordinate 24,344,429 of NC_092271.1, read as the reverse complement.
GAGAAATCATCAATGTAGCTAATGACTTGCTTTCTAACTAAACTTATCTTACCGTAGCAATAGAATACATGTTAGGAAAGGTTGTGGTGGGATAGGTAGGGACAAGGCTTTGGGCAGTGACACCACATCTTGCCAAGTAGTTCATGGCTGGAGTAACATCATCGCTCAAAAAATCTGGCTGCAGTCCATCAACACCAATCACCAAAAGGGGAGCTATCTTATAGTCTGCAAGCAATTAGGTAGAGTTGAGATAATTTTTTTGACAAATAATCAATTCAAATAAAAATTTCTGACTATAAACCTAGTTTCACTGTCTACAAATAAAACGTATGAGCTGTAATTTACATCCAGTGCTTATGGTTTGTTGCTTTGCAAGAGAAAGAATTTTAAGGTGACAGGCTTCTTAAAAAAAAATCAAAGTTTCAGTCTTTGTATTCTGGTGTAGGTTAAAAAAACTTCAGCCAGAGTCTTAAAATAGCTAAATAAAAGCACTCTATCAGTGTGACACATTTAACTCGGTACATAAAATCTGGGATGATTTTTGCAAAAAGCCCTACATATTGATAAAACCATCAATATTTCTATTCAGTTTTATGTCTAATAACTCTGATAATGAAGAAACCAAATCACACAGCATTAGAAATGGTCTTCTTTAGCCAAATTTCTTTAACCCTTTCATTCAGTATTTTGTCAACTGAGCAGTATGACTCATGGTCATAAAGAAGAATATTCAATTCCTTTTTTCCTCCATCAAGAACATCTCTGTATCATATATCAGTGAAGAAAATACACAAAATGTGGAGCACCTGATGGCTAGAAGTATGATTACAAAACATAAGTAAAGCAGCAAAGACCATTTCCTTGATCACACTTTCACTCTTTTTAATTACTCACTTCTTTTGGTGTCTTTACTAAGTATGTACTTACGCCAACACAGACTATCATTATATTTGCAAACAACAGACATTTGATTCACCCTTATGTATCTATTGCTTTGACCTACATTTGACAATCATTCTCATGGAATATCATCTAAGCTGCCTTTAGTCTTCAACATATCTGATATCATTTTCTTAATAAACCAATTCCTTTCTTATGGTCCAACCATATGATCAGAGATCTTCACAAGCTCCTCATCTTGCACAACTTGACACAGGCTACAGGTTACATGGTTTCAACTTAAAGGATCTTTATCGTGATATCAATGATAGAAGTCTTTCCCTTAACTCATTCTTTAATGTCCATTCCCTAACTTATTTCTTTTGCTACATATGTAATCAAGATATGGTATGACTACTGACATAATGACAGTGGTGGCAAGAAAGCAAGGTAAAGCAAGAGGTACTAACCATATAACATCATCTATAGATATCTTCATAAGAATATCTGAATGATTTTCAACAAGTTCTACTTGGATTCCTTTTTTATATGCTTAGAGATTTTGAAATGATTCAAGTGAATTATGTTCAAATCATCCCAATTGTAAAGAGTCAAGATTAATCAGCAAATGTTTCTTAGAGACAGTCATAGAATTGCTTCCAAAACTGAACACAGTTTTATCAACCCATTTGATCTTTCATCATAAGTTACACACTCAAATAGTAATGAAACCCGAATGATATTCAAGAAAAAATGAGCAACTCAAATTCCAACAAGATGGCAAAGAGCCACTCAAATTCCAACAAGATGGCAAAGAGCCACTCAAGGGACATGTTATCTGGTTGTATTGGAGTGTTTCTAATATTCTTCAGAATCAGACATGACTGAAAATCAAGCTGATTTCTTTTCTTTTCCACAAAACGAGACTGTTGAGTTTACCATCCTTTGTTTCTACCATCAGCAGCAACTTTTCTTTTGCATTCTGAATATCAATATGATATGAAGGTTTAACAGTAAGTTGAATTCCTGTTTTTACTATCAATTCCTAAAATTTTACCACTAAAATAAGTTAAATTCCCGTTTCTACTATCAATTTCTAAAATTTTACCTCTCTGAGCTGAAATGAATGATACTATACTGCTTGCAGCTTTTATGATTTGCTTTATTGCGTACCTTTTATCAACTTGCTTGTTCAGTTCCTGTAGATAAGCAATAGTCTTAAATTTCTAAAATTAGTCATGATAATGGAAGACAAAGCAAATGTGATTCAATCAAAATATAGTGACTAACCTTCTGGGCATGTTTCATTAATAAGAGACAAACAAACATCTGGGTCAAGCCGCCAGTGGGCATCTGAAGTCCTTGGTGGTGGAGCGGTAGAGGCATTAAAGGCATTAATGGCTGCAGCCGCCCTGTCAGCTGACCTTGCCTTCACACTGACATAAAATCCCAGGATACATACACCAATTAGTGTGACACCAAGCTGAAACAAGTAGAGGAACATGCAGAGTGGGTACCCAACTGCTATTGCAGCAGCAAAGACAGCATAAACACTATATTGTCATTAATAATTCAATCTGCTTTTATGATAATGACGACGTAGGTTTACCATCAATTACATAAAAAGTTTCAAGAAGAAAAACTAACGACCAAAACCTGTCTAAGCCAACATAATTTTCAACAAGTAAAAGATGGAGATGGAGCGATGACAAAACTGAAGTCCTTACTTTTCACAGCAGCACCTTTCATCTATTTCATATATACTACAAACATATAGTCACATCCAATAAAAGCACAGCATGCTTACCAAAACAGCCAGAATTACTCTCCATTTCTTTGTATACATGGGACTCTGAAAAAAAAGAATTAGCATTTGTAATTGAAAATGTAAATCATATTTCAAAAATTCATATCCCATTAACATTTGAGGTTTTTCTTACAGTTATAATTTCTAAGAGGTATGTCCTCCCCTGATGGTGTGAAATCTAGATCCTGCTCAGTACAGTAAGTCCTACATAAACAGATATAACTTAAGTGATTCTGAATGAGATATTATGGTACTACTCTTATGAGTAGTTATGCTGCAAGTATTCATCCAGAAGGCTGCTTCAACACCAATGGATGGAAAGAAGTGGTTTTATTAAAGACCATCTTACTCTTATAGAGTCTGCTATTTCCCTACTCCTGCATGGTGTGCAGCCTCATCCCTTACATGACTGATAATAGATATAAGAATTCTAAATGACTTACAGGACTATGCATGCCTTCTCATCAGATTATGTTCTCTTTACAGATATAATAATTCTGAATGACATACTGGACTATACATAGCTTTTCATCAGATTACGTTCTCTTTACAAGAATACCCAACTTAACACAATCATCAATGAATGGTATATGGCAATCACCAATAAATATGCTATTAAAGGGTAATGCCAACTTTACCTAATCTCTTAAACCCATTCTTCCCTTTGTAAGTATACCTCTGACATTTTACAAATGCATATTCTGGTCAAAAATCGCAAATATCCTTCCAGGAAATGTGTTTTTAAGAAAGCTTTGCCCCAGCTTTCTCCGTTTCTCAATTATCCAAATACCATTTTTTATCTCATTAATATAAACCAAGGGAGGCTAAAGAATGACTCAATGAACAGCACAGTTACAGAGACGAACAAATATTCATTCCTGATGTTTATTCCTGATGTTTCAGATAAAGCCTCCCTTCGCGACCTCCATAGCTTCCATCGTTCTCAGCAGTCTAACATCCATTCCTCCATCTTATTGCCCTAAATTCCAGACCATCTCTCACCTATTAGCATCCAAGAAAATCTTACAAAATGCGTTCCTGACTTCTCACTCTGAATCCGGTGGCAGTCATAAGGATTTGGTAATTGTGTGAAGACTGGCCATGGAAAAAGGCCTCCAGAGAAAATATTTTTTAGGGGGAATTAAACTACAGGAATCTCTTATGTGTGGGAGGGATTTGAAAGTAGTCATTGTACCTAACCAGGAGACAAAGGGTCACTTGACCCATGACTGAATGATATTCCAGTACACAGATGAGGAAATAATCAGCAAAAAATCTATTAATGTCAAGTTTACTTCTGTGGACTGAAAAGGGTTTTCAAATATATTATTTTACTTTTCATTCTTTTCACCGTCATTCCCAAGGTAATTGTATGATCCCCACACCCTGGGGGAGGGGTTCCGAAACCTGTAAAAAGGAATTTATATTAGACCTCAAATGATTGGACAGGTTACAGGTTATTGGTTAGAGCTCATGGTGGTTCTGTGCATAACTGAACCATACATCGTTTTCCTAAATTTTCTTCCGTTGCTCTCACTTTCTGTCATTTCTTCCCTTCTCCATTCATGTTACCCTAACCATGCAGTGGCGGAAAGCTAATAGAAGTATATATAAAAAATAAAGAGGTTAGGAAATGGTCGGTACAGCCACACAAGGAGCGATAACCAGTAATGCCAATGATCATATGCCAGTCAACAGCAGGATAGAAAACGTCTGAATGCGACAACGCCGTTCCAGCTCACCCTTAGTAAAGAATGGGGAGTCAGGGTGCAGTGTCCTCGATGGACTAGTAGCGGGTGCGCGCGTGACCTGTCATGGGACCACATGACATACTCCACAGCCATGTGACTAAGGAAACCAGTCTGCCACGCAGTGCACCCATGCCAATAGCGGAGGAGCATAAAAGGTGAGGGGCGGAGCTAGCATCTGTCTGTCATACTCCGAAGATGGCGGGGTGAATGTTGAGGTGATATGCATCACCCGTGCTGTGGAGATTTTTTGTAATAATGGTAACAATTTGATAGCATACAATGAAAGCAAAATACAAATCCTTGCTTATGAAGGTTAATAGGACAATTATGCGCTCGGCGGGGCGTTAGCGTTAAATTCCCATTTCTGGAGGCTTATGTCATCATAGCGGTATGACGGCTACCCCATCAGAACCACCACAGTCTAAACTAATATAATTGAACATCAGCCGTAGCAACGACAGCTCCCGCTGTAGATACAGCATCAATATCATTAACAACAACGACAACAGAAACAGTGTTGGCGGTGGTGGAAAAGAGAGAGGGTTGCCAGGGTAACCTAACATGACCTTGCCCACAAGGAGGCCATACACTCACTCCCTGCTTACCCCGTTCGCCGCCGCCACCGGGGTTGCTCGGAATCATTATTAGCTTTGGCCTCTCGCAAGGTTTTATAGATGAAAGACTGCTTGGGAGCTGAGTAAACAACGGAAACACTCTGTAAATACAAACATATTCTTTATAAAGGTCGCCACATTTCAACATCACCTTCATCTACTTATGCCTCCTTCGTCAGGCCTTCCTGTCTATCAATTACACAAGGGATACTTTAAAAGGTGCTGAAAAGGACATGCACAATCATCCTTGGGCCCTTTCGGCTCTCCCCAAAGCATCACCTGTTCGGGAAGGAACTACTACACCATCTCCTTCATCACCACCCTGTCACCAGATATCCCTCGTCTCCGAGTTGTAGTTTGATACCACAACCACATCGAGCCCCATCCGAATTCGCACGGCACAGCCAGAGCAAGAACAGGCCAATGCCAGCAGTTGTGCATATCATAGAAACCGTAGACTTCCACATCAGCGTTTGTGTAAATAACTTTCCGTTTTTATCGCTATTTTTTTATTGCCCCACTGTCTATATTGCGTGTACTGTCTACAATTGGCTGCAGGTATCTTAATAATCCATTTTATTACCATTACTATCATTATTGTTATTATCATTATTATTATTATTATCATTATTAAGAAAACCTCCATCACAAAATGTCACACCAGAATCCAGCATAGGTTGTCTCGAGCTGGCTTTCCTAGAGTCAGGTTTGAGGAGTTCTGGATCTCGCCAGTCATATTCGCTGATCATGATCTGAATCGGTCTTAGGTCTCGAATTATTATTTTCGCAAGCAGAGTCTAGACCAGATCATACGGTATACTCCATATGGATATCTCTAGCTTACAGTGTCCATCAGCTTGTAATATTCTGACGGGTAAGTATCAGTATTATTTTCCCCACAGATTACGGGTCTAAAGCGTCTACGTAACATTAGTGGATAATGATACTTCCGCCGAAAGATTACAAATACCAGAGGCTTGGTGTCTCTGGGAGAGTCTCTGGACCCATCCTGTAATTTTCCTTGATCACACAATGACTGCATTGTCATGATCAACGAAGGTTTCATTCAACGTCGATACCTATAAAAAAAAAAAAATCATTGCTTTCTCGTGCGTTGGTAAGGTCCGATGGCTTCTTAAAAAGGGCGAGGGATGAACCGATTATTAATATATCTAAAATAATTCTTGGAATCATTCACCAACGTCTATATATAATCTATATATCTATTACTCTAAGACTTCATATTCATGTGATACAAAGAGAAAACCCCGTAATGAGTGATCGAGAAAATGAAAAATATGGGATCAACGCCAACAATTATACAGTGAATCCTGGAGCGTAGGACACATGTGCAACCACGGACAACTAAGAAACAAGCAATTTACTAAGCCATTCTTGGTGTTCTGGAGACGGAGTCCTTGGCTTTGTTTTGGCGTTAAGGTAGGAAGTTTCTGTCCTCTGTGTTAAGGTATCCACAACGAGTGGTTTTGCAGTGCTGTTAGTGAATATCACAGACATTGTGGACATGAACACGTGCTGGTCCCACACTGCTCAGTCACGAGTATGACGTCGAAACTGTTAGTTTGTTTGTCTAGTGCTTGAGAGGTAATGCTGTAATCAGATAACTTGCACTTTTCTTCTGTGCTTGCCTTATCGTCCCCCTTTCAGCCCTTACGTCTGAGGAGATGAAATTGTCAACAGACAAGAGAGACTAGCCATTACACAATGAAGCGTATGTTAAATTTACCTTGCAACTCTTTCCTGGGATTATCAGACGCTCGATTTCGTTAAGCATACAATCTGCATAAGCATCAAACCGTCAGCAAAAAGGGGAAATACTTGTGCTTGTTAAGCTATATGTCTTAAAGCAATCAGAATTCTCCTTACCTCAGCAATTTTACATGTAAACAACAGGTGTGGTAAAACGGTTCAGTCTTTGTGAGGAATTGAAAACAAGTGGCAGTGCTCCACATTACTAGCATTGTTAGTATATTTAGTACAGACCAAGAAGGTTTATAACATGACGTTAAGTCGAACAAACGTGATAATAAGGGCAAAGTGTATTATATATAGACAAGAGTATATTTACACAGCAGAAAGTGGAACGCATTTCCCTAAACTGAAGAAGAATATTTACATTCTCTGTTCCTGTTGCATAAACATGACTTGCGTGGTGCCAAGGTAAACGATGGGGTACCAAAAATTCCTCTAAAGTAGTTCAGTGTCAGATGATGATAGATTATTCATTTAACACCAAGTTACTGCCCCCATATCTACAAACTTTCCAAAATATTAAAATCTTACTTGAAAGTAGTTTAAAATTCTAAAAACCATGTAATGATGGCGCTTACAGTTCCAGAACTGCCGTAAACATTAGTTAAAGTTTGTGTTCTTAGAGAAATAACACTGTGCTAACTGAGGCGAAATGAAAGATATCGAGTGGTCCTTCAGATGCAGGTAGCACTGTTAGAATTGCCATACTTGAAGTTGTGGGAAATCGATGAGCGAAATAAACCTAAAAACGATTAGTTGTAGTGGAACAGGTGAAGATTAATCATAACTGTTGTAATTAGCCTTGATAAGTAACAGCCTCCTCCAAAGTATGGTAGCTTTACAAAAAAAAAAGGTATTATTAGCGAGCTTGTATCATTGGGAGTATAGTCTCGCCGATGAACTTTAACTCAGTAAAGTCCATCATTTTCATGCTACTGAAAGTAGCGCAGCCCTGGAACTACAGGCGCTCATAGGCAGGACAGAGGGCGATACAAGTACCCAGACTCTTCAACTTTCAACATGATGACTTTACAGTTATTCCACCGGTTTATGACACGTTTTCTGTAGATGCGTTTCTCCTGTTTGTAAAGAATAAGTGTCATGAGCAGAATGGGAACTTACCTACCGCATAGTACTATAAAGTGATGGGATTAGATAACAGAAGGAAATATGAAATGATAACGTTAAAGAGAAAGATTGGTAGGTTGATTGTTTTTTTATATTCATAGGTTTACCGATGTAGTTTTGCATTTTACGTCATCCCATCAACTGCTTGTATAATAGAAGTGTTATATAGGCACCGCTATATATGTACAATTGCACGTAGAGAAAAAAATGGGTCGAATGTAGCATTCACGTCAGGGTCCCGGCAAGCATCAAGCTAGGACGACTGCAACGCCTTGGCCAACATCTCTTGACACCTAACTCGTCCATTACGTAAAGCTAGTGACTCAGGGGAGCCCACATGTGGGGATAACCGGGTGTAGGTCAAGTACCTCGTCTTGTCTATGAAGCCTAGTCTCAGCGCAGGAGAATTATAAGGGAGCTGGTGCAAGCTGCGGCTTACATAAAGTGATGAGGGTAGTTTAATATTTGCCGCTGGTCGGGTTTCGTACCCAAACATAAGGTTCACTGGGTCCGTTTTCAATCATTCCAATAATTCACCGTAAAGTCTGTTCAAGTTCAAAGTTACCTTTAGGTTATAATGAATCGTGTTTGGTTGTTTCTCGAGAGTTAGTTCCATATCATTCAGTTTAAAACACATACAGGCAACCACACACTGACTTGTTGAACACATGTGACTGCATAGATTAATGATGACTGTTATCATACCATATATTCACTGTATATGTAATTGCATCCTCTATGCAAGGGATACTTCACTGAAAAGGTAAAAATGCTTGCTGGATCAGAAAAGAGAGCTAGACATCACGAACTCATGAACACACAATAAACGTTTCTGCAATTGTATCTAATGTAGCAAGGACATTTTATGTATTCATTTATTGTCTGTAGAGGAAACGTGGATGATTTTGCGGTGAACACTACCCAGTTCTACCCTAATGCATATAGAACTTCTATTTATGTTTTTTTCTCATATCTTGCACACAGTGTACTCTAAAATCATCGAGGGAATGTATCGTTTGTTGGTATTTCTGGGACGTTTGTTCGGTGTGTTCGTTGGACACTCATTTTCTGCGGTCGCTGATTCATTGACCAAATGATGATAATAAAACTTTATTTTAGTTCCTGATATTACGAACGTTAATATTACGGAGTCTGTGGAAGCGGTACACGATTTCTCAAATCTCAGAAACTATTCGATGAGTTCACAAGAGACCTTTCGACGGGGTAGGTCCTAAGTAAGTCCTACATTAGTTCCAAGGACATTACCTAAGACCTAATCTAAGGACTTAACTAACAGACCTAGACTAAAGACGTAATCAAGGACCAAACCTAACCTCACCCAAGGACCCAACGTTAGGAATTGCCATATTGATGTAGACTAAGACGTTACCGAGGAACGTAGCATAATTCGTAACCTAAACTGGGATCTACCCAGATCCACCCTAGGGCGTCACGTCTTAAACCTAAGTATTTAAAGAAAGGACATAATCTGTGACAGTCTTACCTAAGCTAGCACGTATCCCTACGACCTACTCTAAGGCTTAACCCAAGAACTTGAAAACTTAAATGACCAGCTAACCTAGGAGCTAACGTAAGGACCTAAATTACGAAGTAACCTAAGGACCAAATGTGAGACCTAACACGGAAACCTGACAAACTAAGGACGTATCGTACGGACTGATATTTCTGCCCAGATTATTGGAGTTGGTCTTACTTTCAAAAATGTATTATTTCAAAAACAATCGTTTTAAGGGCATTTACAGTGTTTATTGAGAAGCCTGAGCTACGAAATTTTATTAAAGAATTATTACGAACACCTTCCACAGAAAATGTATGAAACTGGCACATGCTGTGCAAAACCCTAAGCCATTGAATACAGGAAAAAGATATGAAATTTTAGAAAATGTGAAACGCGAATAACAACACTGTTTTACTAAGAGCCTCTGTAATTACGTGTATCAAAGCGAGTATGCTGTGACAAAATTGTTATCCTTTTCATCTCTTGACAAATAAAACTGTCATCCTTTTCATCTATACAACAATTTCCTTTCTATTCAAGGATTCCAGGTGAAGCTGAATAAACGGCAAGCTAATATTTTGGAATTAGGGGCCGCAGACCAAGGACACCATACTGCCGCCGGAAACCGCTTTGCGCCGGCGTCCCGCGCAGGTGACGCCGCGCATACCAAACGCCCTCGGAGACCCCTCACAGCCAATGTCGTGCCGGTTCACCACAGGCTAAACGTGTTTCGTGTCTGGAAATAGTTTAGGGTGTGCAGGGTCCACCATGCGAGTATATCAAACCAAATTAGAGAAAAAGCGTAATATATATATATATATATATATATATATATATATATATATATATATATATATATATATATATATATATATATATATGCATTCGTTACATCTACATACATCTTTCTTTAAAAATACCTTCAACTTGTCTAGGAGGCGTCACAAGACCCGCCTCCTGCAACCGCACTTACTAACAGAGAACCTGATCTGTCTGGCATTTGTTGCGACATCCCTCATGCCAGTATAACTAAGGCTACGGAATGATTCAGTAAGCTCTGAGGGAACCTGTTCGGTCCTCTCTAATAAATTCAGTGATTGCCTCATAATTTCGCGTATATTGGCCAGAATCATTTTCATCCTTTTTAAGTACATCTATGGCACCGCAGTTGTCATCTTTTAAAGTCCACTTCGACTTTTTACAAGGCACAATGTTATTATCAGTAGTAGTAGTAGTAGTAGTATTACTATTATTATTATTATTATTATAGCAAAAGTTTCCATCGTTCTTTTATATATATATATCGTTCCCTGCTAATATTCAAATATTTATAACCTTTCTCAGTAGAGCTTATACATCTCTCTATGATGTATTAAATGAGATCATCCGATATTTTCAGATTCAACTGTATCGCCGGCCTCAACAAAGACAATGCAAGTACACGGCATATCCAGGGCCGAGACTGTACGTGATATGATGTTAACACCGTAACTCGCTTGTGTATCAGATTGCTTTTGTGAAGGCTCTGTCCCCAGCTTGTGATAATCCGCGCCGATGAAAGGGGTTAATGCTGTGATTATCCAAGGTAAAGTTTTATTATAAAATCTTATGTAAAGATACGTATCATAAAAACATGGCTAAGCTTTGTAGCAAGCTACTTGGTAATTTGATCGCTATCTTTTTGTAGATTTTTTCTAGTGTGAATGTTTCATTGAGAAATTGTAGTGGATAAATGCTTACAGATTCTCTTTGTTGTCGATGGACGACATGGCCATTCATACGAGTGTGTGTGTTGGAGGACGGGGTGTAGGGGTTAGGTCTGAGGTCCAGAGTGATCCTGTGGGTGACAGAGGCGAGGATGGTGCAGTAGCACCCTACCTAACTGTCGGATGGGGTCCAAATAATGTCTAGAGTTGGTAGACCTATTGTGTTGAACGTCTTTTTTTCCTACCCTACTGTTAAGAAAAAAAAAAGCGATGGAAGATCATCCTCGGTCCGGTTTACGCTACTTATCAAGAGCCGCTGAACACAATGATCCTCCCAATTCTCGCTGGCAGTTACCTGGACCTCATTCAGTATTACCGGAAGTGGTCGCTGTATCGTTCCGTCTTTCCTGCCACCTGAAATTGTCCGATCCCGAGTTGCAGTTCGGCACCACAACTGCCTCAAGTCTGTAGGTAGTTACAAAGACCGCGACAAGAACAGCCTCGTCCAAACCATCAGTATATCGTAGACTACATTAACTTTCACCTTTATGGTTTGTAAATACTGCCCCTCTAACACCCTCTTTTCATAGCACCCTTATTTACTGCAGTACGTATTTGTCCCGCTTATATTTAGCTTCTGGCAGTAGTTCATTCCAAAAGCATGTGAGATACGGATAAAGATGCAGAACAAAAGTGCCTCGTATGTTTCTTCCTGAAGGCGCCATGTCTCCTGCAACCTCAGCACACCATCACTAAGTTTCCTCTTACCTTCATAAACATTTATACTCCCTGCACCTTCGTTTGTTTCACATTTTCATTCATCTACATGGACGTGAAAGTGTTCACTTTCCTCGTCCAGTAGTACCCCATACATATTTACTTCATGTACTCAGGAGACCTGCATGTAACAAGCGAATCCGGTACATGGGATACGTTCCATCAATAGAAGTTCGAAGCATTTTTCTTGCGTAAACTACAACTCATGCATCATGTGAGGCAATCATGTTATGACCATGGTGCCGGAGGCCAGGTTTAGTGTGTGACCTTCATTTTAATTCCGAAAAAAAATCGCATCATAGAAGGACAGGTAGGTAATGAGTCCTGTTTCTTCAAGTCTGAAGGGATATTTGCCAATATGGCTTCTGACTCTTGTCGTAAAACCTGAGACACTAAAAGATTGGTTCAGAACCAAAGTAGGTACATACATTATCACGTTGAACAGTGTGCCAGACCCGACTCCTATCTGAGTGCTCGAATTCCCACACAAGCTCCTAGGATTGTACACTTGCATGACTACAGAGCGCGGCTTCGTGAAATCAGATGTAAACATTTCAAACTTTTAGATCCACAATGTCCGCAGTGTGTAACAACATATCACTACACAGCGAGTGTGTGGGGGTCCTATTATGCATTAATATCTGAAGAACTTGTTACAAGATTTTCGTGGTGCAGCGATTATAACTTGATGACCTTAACGACCTTTACATGTTAATGGCCTTTAAATCTAATATTGCGCATGTATTCAATACAATAAATCAGTAGAGTTCGAGCCGTCAAAAACAAGGGGCCCATGCTTGGCATAGGCCGAGGGAATCAGAATATTTCGATAAATAATAATGTTGATAATTATGATAATAAAGAATCCACTCCCAGAAGTATGCAAACTTCCGTTCTGATATCACTGAAGTAATCTTTCAAAATTACAGTAATGGCACGTTTCCAGGTAGAACCGTATGTGTATGTGTGTGTGTGTGTGCTATAATCAAACCTAGGCTTCAGTTATGGGTAATTGTCCCAGTCTAACCTTACGATAATATTCGAACAGAATTCTTACATGAAAGTTCTACGTACATATGACGTGGAGAAAGAAGCGCTTTTAAGATAATCTTTAAAATCTTTGTGGCTTTTGAGATACGTGTCCTATATTAAAGTACTCAACGTAGTTTTGATAGCTTAATAGTAAACACTGCTGCTTCATTGTTTAAAGCGAAACATTGCTGCTTCATTGTTTAAAGCGAAACATTGTTGCTTCATCGTATTAAACGAAACATTGCTGTTTTATTGTATTAAACGAAGCATCGCTGCTTTATTGTATTAAACGAAAGAACAAAAATTGTGCGACACACTTTCCATCCGAAACCAAAAACCATACATTGCATAACCGGAAGCTGCAGAATGTTGCCGAGTGCCTCTTAGCATTTTCACTCACGTTTGGCCACCCGAGGCTAACCACAGTGGTAAAGTTCAAGTATGGGAAACACGTTGTCTAGCCACCTCTCGTTTAATAGAAAAGGCAACTCCTGAAGAAGACGAGTCCAGCCATCTGCCGATGTACGGAGGAGGAGAGATGGAGGTGATACGGTTGAACTGCACATATAAGGAGCCATTCAAATAAGGCACGGTGTTCAGGAAAAGGATGACTGAATGAAACAAGTTCATCTCGGCAACAGTAGAATCATATACGATCTCTCATTCAGCCTTGGAAATAGTTAGATATCTTGTTACCGTTCTATAGCCAGACGCTATTACCGGATTGTATCTGTGAGCAACAAGGAACATCTGCTGGCAAGGGGGGTTGAGGTGGACCCTATGCCCCCGGCGTCACATTGAGGACACGCCTTTCTGCACTCAGCGTGACTTGAGAAATCTGCGTCTTCACAAGCTCGGGTAGAATTCCTATAGGGAAGTCCACACTGGCTTAAATATATATATATATATATATATATATATATATATATATATATATATATATATATATATATATATATATATATAAGGCAGGGTTCATTTTCGTTACGTATGTAAACTTAACCCAACCTATCGAAGAAACTCGCTGTGGTGAAGGGGTAGCAATCTACAGAGGATCCGGTTGTAGACAGCCGCCGCCCGGATAAGTGCTACCTTCATGATATACAAGTGTTGAAGTGATGACCGCTACCCTTTTACTCCCTCCGCGTCAATAGCTTGGAGACAGCAGCCGACCAAGTACTACTATCCTCATGGCTTAACGTGATGCCCGGAACCACTTTACACATGCCGCGTCAAGGATGCTCATATTGCTTCTTGACTAATTAAAAGTAAACTGCCGGGTCAGACTTAATACCCTTTACCTTATATTAGCCTCAACTCTACTAATCTCTCCTGTCTTCGCATATATATATATATATATATATATATATATATATATATATATATATATATATATATATATATATATATATATATATATATACACACACACACACACACAGGTGTGTGATTCACATACCCGCCTTATCCAGGAAGAGTCAAGAACGACAAAGCCATAAATGGAAACATTCTGGCTTGACTCCTGTTCTGAGAAGGGGACGATTCCCGTCCCCGCCTTGTCCCTTGTGAGTCGTCTTTTATGAAACTTAGATTGTATCTTCCTTCTCTGTCCCTCATGGGTATATATATATATATATATATATATATATATATATATATATATATATATATATATATATATATATATATATATATGCAAATCATTAGTGACTCAGTATATCATTCAGAATCATAACATATCATGAACGTGATATACCTACCAACACAAGTAATGCATGACCAAATATGCTGTGTAACCTAATGTATGGAAAAATATTAGAAAACAAACGTCGTAGTGTATTTCATGTGTGTGTGTGTGTGTGTGTGTGTGTGTGTGTGTGACTTTAGACAATGGTTAAACAGGAAGGGGATGTCATATTCAGAGCAAGCCAATGCAGTCTGCTTGTATTATAGACAATGATCAAGTGATAACCAGAAACTGTCGATCTTTGAAGTTGCAACATGGTTTCTTCTAACAGGCAAGGCCAGATATCCAGAAGTTAGCCCCGTAAGATTTCTTCAACATTACCCAGTTAAATATCACTAGAGAATAGTACATCGATTGACACATACATAAGAAAAATACTTTATTTTTTTAGTGAGAATTCAGCTCAGCCTGTACGTATATTAGTTTGTCACAAAATAAAACGAATAAAAAAAACTAGCGTAGCAACGTGCAGGAAATCGTATTACTATTCATAATTAAACATCAGATATCAATAGTGACATAAATAAAGTCGCTCAAAAGTATTGCTAACGACAAACAATTGCGCAGTATGACTTTTTATCATTCCACGAGAGTTGGCGACCTCGACGCTAGGATAGCAGGCAGGAAGGCAAGTATTGCAGCAAGTTCCAGGTGAAGTCTTGCATGTCAACACCCACGCTCCCACTTTATACCTTATATATATATATATATATATATATATATATATATATATATATATATATATATATATATATATATATATATTTGCCCTCACTGGCGTCACAGCGACTCATTAAATAGTTTTAATTACGAAAATAATTCACACCTGCAAGTCACACAGACATTATCATCCCTGAAGGTCGTAAATAATGCCCTTAACAAACGGTGACGAATGCGGTGAAGCAAGCAACAAGTCCCCCCCCCACCACCATACCACACCCCCACATAACCCAACCTAACCCCACCCCACCCCATGACTAGAAGCGGACGCACACCTCCAGGCTGAGAACCTGCTGGTATCTGGAAGAGTGGTGTGCGGGAGGGTATGTCTAGTCTGGTCGACGCTCCTGACCCAATAAAGTACCAGTAAAATGTTCCGGGCAAATAAGAGGGTGACGGCCGCCAACTTGTAAGGCCTGAGGGGAAACAATACACATAGGGCAAGACTGAAGATAACACTAGCTGTAGGAGGTCTCTGATACTGTACACCCAACAGAAGACTGATGATGAAGCAAAATATCCAAGGTGGGGGTGAGAGGAGGGCTGCTCAAATGGACTGACAGCTTCCTTAACTGGGAGGAGGGAACAGCCGACACTCGTCAGGGGAACCCTCTCACGCTGGGCCAGGGTTTATGTGGGATACCTCAGGGTTCTATACTGGGGCCAGTAATATTTCTGATCTTCGTAAATGATTCGTTAAATGAGGCACATTCTAAGCTATATCTATTTGATGATGATGCTGAAGATTATGAAAGAGTTAGGAAGGAAGGACTGCGAAATATAGAGACGTAAACAGAGTGCAGGACCAGACGGGGAGAACTATATGGGCGGTTATAAACTAAAAGAGTCATGTTGTGGGAGGGACCTGGGATGTGCCTGATATCACGTCGGACTTGCCACCAGCGTGGCATGCGAGAAGGATTGCGAGTGAGGCAGACTATATTTTGATTGCTGTCATACCGCATTCAGGTATATTGATATATGTCTAGATATATACAAGGTATGTTTGCCCTATGCTATGGTACGGCGTAGCAGCAACCTGATCTCATGACCTAAGTAGTGCTCTAAATGGTCCATAGAAATGCACCTGGAATGGAATGCACAATGGAAGGTAATCTGAACCGAGCGGAATGAATTACGAAAACAAGGAGAGAAGAAGCAGTCAGCCTGCCCACCTTGGAAGAGAGAAGAGCAAGTCGAAACGAAGATAATTACGTCCTGATATCTGAAAGACCATGACGAGGTCAACATGTCAGTCGATGCGAGGAAAACAAAACCAAAAAAAGGCTAGATCAAGAATGCACAGCTGGAAGTTAGGCAAGAGAAGTATACGGAAGAACATGAAAAAGTATTTTCTTTTTTGTTTTCCTTCGACACGTGGATTCATGCAACACGCCAAGCCAAGAGGAAGTAAGTGCGACCACCATAAAAGAATTCAATAAAGAAAAAAAAAGGCAGGATCTCACAAGTGTAAAGAGTTACCTACCTTCCTGCTTGCACAAATGAGTTATAAGTAGGTTCTAATACCACACACACACACACACACACACACACACACACACACACACACTATACGGTACCATATATGTTTAGATAGATATAACAGGCAGGACTCAAGACCAAAAAGTCCTTATCGGAACGAATATGATTGCAGAATAAGAGACGGACGTAAAGAAATTTAAAAATTGGGCGAGAAAATGAGTGGAACTAGAAAAATTAAACATATTAATGGTATATTCCTAAACCTGTTTGTAAAAGAAAGATGCCATCAGTGAGACAAACATGACCAGCCAGAATCCTGGTACATGGGGAGGGTGCAAGATGGTTCTAGGAACCACTTCATTACTCCAAATCAGGGTGGTAGGACTTACCTGAGCGTTTATTGTCTATATATATACATATATATATATATATATATATATATATATATATATATATATATATATATATATATATATATATATATATATTGCAGTAAGGTCACAGTGATGCACGTGATCTAGTATTTGCTGCAGGCTACGAGGGAATTGAGACATGTCGCGTGCGCACTTTCGAGTATATTACATCTGGGGATCATGTATCTCCCCTGATGATGTGAATCCAGTTAGGAATTGTTTATGGGATGAAAGTACATCAAAACTGGAAGCGGGGAAGAGATAAGGACAGTGTTGAGATGGGACAAAAGACGAGCAAAGACACGAAAGTTGTTGTCCATAAGAGAGAACGGATGACCTAATGGAGAGTGCGGAACAACTTATGAGGAAAACGAGTGAAGGTTGTAAAGAACGCGAGGGCAGCCGATGTGGGAGTTGCGCGCGCCGACGTTCACTCAGCCAGTTCCTAAATGTTAGCAGGTCACAGACGGTGGGTTTGGGGGGGTAGGGAGAGGGAGTGGGGATGGCAGTCCGCCGCTGCCCCCCGTGTGGGGACTACAGTATGCAGGTCGGGAGGGTGAGGTGGTCTGTGAGAGCAACTAAAGGATCGTGGGTACACAGCAGGGGGTCATTGCGGCTTAAGATATGTGTGTGTGTGTGTGTGTGTGTGTGTGTGTGTGTGTGAGGAGGGGGTGGGGTGGTGGTTTACTTGAGGGAGAGCTTAACGCGTTGTGGGTGGAGGAGGACGGGGGTTAAACACTCTTAAGGGGACACTGAAACATTGTGTGCGTGGGGGTACAGGACAGTGTGTTGGGGTTCTTGATCATCCGTGAGCAAGTAGTGAAGAGGTTACTGTGATACATGCCACGTGCGAATAAAGTGAGGGAAAGATACGTGGGGGTGGGTGATACGTGCCCAAGTCATGGCCATCTCGGGAGGAAAGAAAACAGGGTACGAGACAAAAAAGAAAGATGAAGTGAGTAAACAAGAGTTCATCAGATGTGTGCAGATCTCACTCTTAATGGTAGGAAAGTTATAAGAAGAGGGAAAGACGAGAGACGGAGAGAATTCCACAGCATCTCTCCTGTTATTCACTAGCCACGGAGTTATGTGGATGGGTGCTTATAGTGAGTAGCTTTACTCGAAATTCTCAACACGCAAGCAAAGTTGCTTGAGGGCCTTCTCGATATGACGGCTGATTCATTTTAAAAGCAATCTTCCACTCGGTACCACTCTACACAATGTTCCAGGTACGGTATTCCAAAAAAGAAAGAGCTGTCATAACGGCCAATCCTCAGATATTGGCTGCGCGGGTCTCCTGCCATGGGCTTACCTGGGAGGGCAGGGGGAGGGAGGGATGTCAGCACAGTGGACACCGTGTAAGAATACACTTGGGGGGGGGGGGGAAGGGGGTGTCCCTCCGGCACACGTGATGTGGATGAGGTCAGATTGTGAGGGGGGGGGGAGGGAAAGGGCTATTCCCGTGCTTAGCATATAAGGTGCTCATTTGAAGATTAGAGGTGTGTGTGTGTGTCATATGACGCCGTAATTAAATAGATGCGAGGGGCTTTATAAGTGGACGAAGATGGAGGTATGGGCGGGGGCCATAGGCGTGGGTTAGAAAGGCTACATATATGGACGGAACCACAGGTGCGACCGAGACTCCAAATGTGAGTTACGCTGCAGGTGTGGGCCCGATCACAGGTGAAAGGCTGCCGTTGTGAGATGAGCTACAGGTGTGAGAGGAGGTTACAATAGCCAACACACTCCGACGTGCGAGTTTTAGTAAGCATCTTTTAAATATACTTCGCCATACACATTCAAATGTATATGTTCCGTTTGTTATAAATAGTCTAAAATATGTCGTTATATTTACCCTTGCGTACGGAATTCAAAATCTCAGAAAATTTTTTTCATACCTGTGCATTACCACACAGAACCCGAAAGAGTTGTTAGTAAACACTGAGTGCGTATTTTCTGACAAGTTGTCTTGTATCTGAATTTGCCTTACGTAGTAGGATAAGGGGCTCCAGATTCGGTGCATGAATGATTTGGGCTGGATGTGAGCGAATGAGGCCATTTCTTCGGGTTCCTGGCGCTACTTCGCTAACGCACGAAATGGCAAACGTATAAAAGTATATACATGTGTGTGTGTGTGTGTGTGTGTTCCCAAGGACATCTCGCAGGCTTTTGTAGCCCAAGTCCACTCCTTCCAATAGAAGGGAAATTATGGAGCACCTGAGAGTGAGTTTTTTGACAAGTGTGTGTATATATATATATATATATATATATATATATATATATATATATATATATATATATATATATATATAATTTCCAGTCCCAACTCAAATTTTCGTCCCAAAGACACTCAGAATTATTGAAAACATAGATCTTAGAGTGCACTCTGATTCATACATTTTCCAACCTTGAAATATATATTCACACACATCTTCAGACGTACCTTACTTGATACGCCCGAAAACTGCATTTCCGTTCACGCGTTGAGGCACGTTTTCCCCCTACTCCACCACCCCACTATCCCCGAAAAAGTCGTTCGCAAATCCATACCCTCCCGCTGTGGCGCCATTACACATCAGGTTGAACTCACTTGTATTTCCGCGTTTAGTACAAGCTTAATTTTCTTCGTTTCCTTCTAATACCAACAAAGAACTTAATGTTTCAGGAGAACTGATGAAATATTTCCCTCGAGGGTTAATACTGGGATTGGAAATAATAGTGGCGGATGACTAGCTGGCAACCTTTCACCTTGCCTCTAAGTACAAGGTTGTACCTTTTATTTTTTTAAGTTTCGTCTTATTGAACTGGCATACAATACTGTGTGTACTTACTGTGGGAAAATATACTTCTTTCCTCTACATACCGAGACAGAAGCACAAGTGTTTAATTTCTGTTTTATTCCTAACAACAGAATTTCAGAGATTATTCATTCATCTATGCGTGATGGTCAGCATAACGGGGTCGGCGTTGTGAGGGCCAACATCTGTTGCAGTAAAGTGCTTAGAAGACAGATGTCACGTACACACGATGCATTTGTCCGGCAACAGGGTACAATGTGTATCAATACAAATCTCGATAACAGAGTGCTGAATGAGTGCACCGTTGTTTTTCTCTGTCTCATCCAAGTCGCTTCTCGGAGAGACGTGAGGCGAAAAGTTCGCGAACGAAGGAAAATGGATTGCCGCAGCGACTCAAACACCGACACCGTGTTTTCTTCAGTCACGACGAGCACGCTGCTTAATCCAACCAGAGGCTAATTGACTGACGTTTTGGTGAATGAATAAGTGAGTTAAATGATGCACTTGTGCCTAATATGTGTGTGTCGCAAACATTCACAACAGCCGTCATAATTCCTTTAGCCATCACGTGAAATATCAAGGAGCGTACGGAAATGTCGTTACACCTCTAAACATCAACGGAGGCTCGCTGCGACCAGGCTGGTATAAATCTTACCTCGTACTGACTGGGCGCAAGACTTGGCGTCGGCTCTTTGATTTCTAGTTCTTCCATAACGCTCGCCATCTTGAGGCACTCATGGGACTCTCAGGTATCCCTCGGGTAAATCATGTTGGGCACACTGTCGTGGTAAATCCCCGCAGGGTAGTGTCATAAGCACTGGTACCGTGGCTCGTAGTACAACCTCCTGCCACACACTGAGACGCAGGCTCATTCTAACCCCAGCGAGTCCAGTGACGATTTTCACTCCAATTTCCGCCACGACTTTAATGATTTTCGTTCAGTTTCCGCCTCTTCTCTAATGCCATTTACGGTAGAATAGACGATGTCATTTTAAAGCATCCAAACGAGGGTCAACACTCTTTGAATCCGTTTCAGATTACCAGTATTTTTACGTTTAGTTTTCTGGAACGTTGCAAGTGGCCAACACCTTGTGAGAGGCGCGGGTGAACGGTAGTATGGGACATGTGAAGGTCACATGAGGGTTCCTGCAGCGTATTATCATGCAGGCGAAAGGATCGACAGCTCGTGCATACCATGATTACTACCAGAAGGATGAAAAACGACATTTGGACGATTTTAAGCTTTCCATCTCTCGTCTCATACGTACACAGCGTAGATTTATGGAGTTTCATAAATGATATCATTGTTTCATTTTGTTTCGGTCAAGCCCTTTTATTTACTTTATTCTCAGTGACCTCTGAGAGTACGAACCTATGTAGATTTAGCTGGGATATTATATCTCTCAAAAGTTGTTTTATATGTCTTCATAGAAATAATTCATTTTAAGAATTGATAAATTCAGTTTCTATAGAGTTACGTGTATGGGAAAGGCATGGACACGAACATAAATGTGGTTAAAAATTCGTTTTCTTTAAAGTTATTCGTTTGATAGAAAATGAAAGATATCGTCAGGGTAGCTATGTTATATTGAATTTATGTATTTTAGTTTATAAAATGAGGCAATAAGTATTATGAAGAAATATAATATGTTCAACTTGTGTAGCATAAATAACGATGATAGAAATAGGGCCATTTATAGGGTACTTTGGTGAATGGAAAACCACTACAGGAATGAATTAAGATTTACTTCTTAGAAAGATGAAATCTCAAGTGAATAATGGACGAGCAACAGGCAGTTTGGTACCTCAAGGAAAACACTCATTTCGGCCTTAAGATTAACAAGAATGATGACCTGAAACATTAACCATAACCAAATACTTAGAACAACCTTGAAATGTACAGTTCATAGCATTTGCTACAACATAAATCAACTTTACGCGTCTTCCCCCCACGCCGCCACAGGCCTTCCTACATATACCACCCCAACTCACAAAACCTAACCAGCACACCCAACTCTTACCCTAGGTGAGGATTTATAGCGCCCACCACCCCTACATTTGCTTAACATTTACACCCAAGATCTCCAGACTACACACCCTTTCAGCAGCCTCATCCTACACAGCCACCACCTCCGACAACCGCCCTAACCAGCAGGACCTTGGACCATGCAGCATGAACTGTCTCTTGACCTATTCAGACCACGCTGGCACACCAGGCACACACAAGGACACCAAAAAGTCTTGCACGGGTCAACTTAGCCATGTTAAAAGTTAAGACGTGATGTTTCCAAAGGCCTGAAAGCTGACAAGTATATGCACTTAAAATAACGACTGTCCAAATATCTCTTTACCTACTTCTTATTCTTTATTCGTAATCACCTTCGGTATCAACAGTTAGTTTGTTAATGCTAGTTGCCAAACTACTAGTAATTCCTTCAATATACCCAGTGTTTGAATTAGGGCAATCTGTTCAAGGACATTGGGCCGTAACTTGACATAAAGATTATGTATTACTGGCGTGCAGGATTTAGCCGTTACGAGGAAAGATGGTAACGCTAGGTGACAGTGCCCCTGGTAGGCACATTTCCACGAGTCTCATGGAGGTCGGGTTTGGGGAGGGGTCATTCCCTTGCCCTGACTCCTCCTATTTCGAACCCTGGTTATTGCCAACCATCCTGTTCTTACTAGCTTCGTCGACACAGATATTTATCTCTTTAAGTCTGTCTCGGCAGAGGTAATTGCCTGGTTATCGCTGACCACCTCCTTACTACCCATTACGTCGTTAATGCCGGTGTCAGCGTTACATTTAACTAGTTTGTTATCCGAATCTTCTCGTTGTCTGCAATACCGTTCATGAGGTAGTCATCACAGTGGGCGGAGCGGGCAAGATAATTATTAATGGGGGCTTGAGGGTCACGCTAACGACGACGCTGTGTAGCAGTGGATGGTCCGCCCACCTAGCCACGTTAAGTGTGCTGGGGTCCATTGCCTCCCTTCCCTATAACCTCTTTTCGCACGGTAAAAAAAAAAAAAAAAGCACTTCTCGCACTTTTCTGTCTATCTCAGAGAGCTTGGAGGATCCTGTCGTACAGCCCTTGATATATTTAACGTCTTTTGACAATATTTGGCATCGAGGTTTCGTTTGTAGGTTCCCTGCTTTTGGCCTAAGTTCTTGAGCACGACCGTACGACCATTGAGAACGATGGTACGACCCTCTTGAGGATATGATGATGACCAGGCCTTAGGTTTAACCCTTCGACGGTTAAGCCAGAAGCCATATCTTAACTGCGAGTCGCTCCAATATGCCTTAAGATCAGTATCATCATTATTCCACATCTCCCGCTTGTGCTATCTCGTTTTCTGGATCGGCAACGACACTAGCCGCAGCTAAGCACCACTCCACCCCTCCAGGGATAGCGCCATCCTCCAGTAGATCATCTGCACAACCCATCGCCCTCATCTGCACACAAACACAGTCCATATCTGTCGCGGTGTTGCCTACACCTGTCGCTTCGTACATCTCTCCAGAAAAAATGGACTGAAGTTCGACTTGTCGGTCCGTTTGCCGATGAGAAAAGTATACACAGTTGTCTTATTTGGGTTTTGCGTGATCTACAGACATATGGACAGCTGGCGTCACAGCTATAACGGACAGCATCTTTTCTGGGTAGTCTGCTGATGGTGCGGGTCCATTTGGTAGGTCTTGGGTACTCTGGTCTTCGCTAGAGGTCGCTGGGTGCGTTCTCAAGGGCAGAGCGGTCTTCATCGCTGTGTGTTGTTTACTAAATCGATTGCGTTCACACCGCGCTCCTATCGGTTCTTCCGTCCTCACATTGTATACATTTAAATTTGTTTTTGTTTTCTTATGTCTGAAAACCTACAAGTTCTCCAAATATTCAAAGTAAAGATTTGATAGAACTGAAGGGTCAATGTCCTTTCTTAGCGATTTTAACGTTTAAAATGTTCCGATTTCTTTTTCAGTTTATCGAAAGATCGTTGATTTTTCCATGACGTGGGAAAGCACGATGGAAAACAAAAAATATCTAACCTAGTATTGAAATACCCTTACCGTTAAGTTAGTTCCAAATGAGGGGAAACCCGCACCTTCGAAACCTCACTGAATCACTAATTTGAACCATTCGTTCCGTAACGGTTCATATAGTTCTGCGTACTTCGCCTTAGTTTAACTTCGCAGTGACCTTATTACTACAGCACATCCCAGTTCTCCCAGTGAGCCGCTATCTTAATATAACATCTAATTTCTCTTTAATTACAAGGTATCGTATACCTTAAGCGTTCATAGTTCCAGTCTCGAGATCTCACTGTATCACTCCTGGCCGCTGGACAAGAGGAACGCTGAGGTCTCACGGTGTTAAAACTAACTGGCCCACACCAGGGAAAGTCTTGTCACGAACATTATCCTACTCCGGGGACACACAACACCATCCGCTACGCAACTTCACGCGTGATGATATGACACGATCTTCACTGTGGCCTTCCTGGATGCCGGTAGCGTACCATGCAGTACAAAGAGGAACAACAGACTGGAACAGAGCTGTTCGTGAGGGGTCCGTAACAGCGTGTGGGCGGGGCAAAACAAAACACTGGGAAAAGGGAGTGGTTTTGTGGATGGGAGCCGTCCATGACAGTCAGTGGGCGGGGGACAGAAGAACCAAAATTGGAACACCAGTGGGGGACGTGAGTGGGTTATGACAGTCGATGGTCAGGGCGTGCAGGGGAGGAGGTCGGACGATCGGGAGCAAAACTGGGGCGGCGGTAGTGTAGGTGGTATTTGCGGACGGTATGTTCCGAGCGGGGCGGGGCGGGGCGGGGCAGCGAACTAGTGCGGCAGGAGTGTGGAGTGTGGCCCCGGCAGTGTGTGGTCGGGTGTGAGCAGTGATACACACGCTGGACGAGCTAACCTTGCTGCAGGAGGTGCATACACCATGGCCAGGATCTCAGGTAGGCCAGCCGTCGCCCTTCCATCACTGGGACATTAACCCGGTTCGAGACACACTGCCTCCGGGAGGAGGGGGTTGAATACAGTACCCTTCCAGAAGGTTACGTCTTTGCTGACCATGGGTTCTCGAAGTTTTGTGTTCGTCGGGGAAATATTAAATTTGCCTTTACGGGTTTCAAGTCGAACGACCGGGTGATGATTGCGGTGCCTTTACGACACTTGCCACTTCCGACGGTTGGTGGTGTAATCTTTAGAATTACATCCGGGGTTCAGGTATCGTTAACAGAGTGACGTAGTGGCGGGAAGTGATATTCTGATGGTTGTTTACGGTATGACACGGTCTAAAACGTTGCTGGTGTTAATGATCTAATTGCGTTATATTGATTTTTTTTTTTTTTGAGTGCCCCGAGTGATCATTGGCCTGCATTCGTGATCTATTCTGAGAATTTTTTTTTTTTTCTTTACCCTGTGTTCAACATTATTCTCTGCTTGCACGACAACTTTTCCTCCCACCTCCCCCTCGGGGAAAGTAAATAAAGTAACGCTGACGACTTGATGAGGAAGGAGGAGCCACGAGGAAGAACTAAGATGATGCATAGAGTAATAAGGGTCAGAGAGAGAGAGAGAGAGAGAGAGAGAGAGAGAGAGAGAGAGAGAGAGAAGAACAGGCTGCATAGGAGAAACTTGGGGTGGGGGAGGGGGAAAAAGGCCTGTGTTAGTGACCTTTACAAAAACGTGAATTGATGTTGGTCGTGGGGACGGAGGGGGGGGGGGAGGGCGACCACTGGTCTCCTCCTGCTGGTTCTTCGGTGTACGTGGGAGTGTAGCCGGGCGTTTGGAGGAAGAGACGATAGGGTGAGAGTTTGGAGACCGGAGAGTGTTTGTGTGTGTGCGCGTATGAGAGTACGGGAGAGTGTGGGTGAGAAGTGGGAGGGAACCTAGAGGGAGTGTGGTGGGGTTTGCTGCTGGAGGCGGGCTGATGTTCGCCCCAGTTTTAACCGTGCAGGAGAGTGTGTTCCGGCGTGGTCAAGTCCTCCGACACCCCCTCCTCCTCCTCCTTCTTCTCCTCCTGTTCTTCGCTCGCTACGCCCACTGACATCACACCCATAGTAGGACAGGGCGTGGGTGACTTGGGCTGGCCCCTTTGAATAGGGGAATGTCCTGGGTGTTCAAGGATAAAGTGTAGGTATACCTTTATAGTCTGGAATAAACGGGAGCAGGGCACGGGCGTATGAAGGCCAGATGTGCGTGAACAAACCATAGATGTACGGGGTCAGAGCTGGGTACAACAGGGTGGTGTGTGTGTGTATGTGTGTGGATGAGTGCACGTGTGTAGTTGGAGTATACGCGAGCAGGGCGTAAGCGTGGGCGTACGACTGCGAGATGCGTAGCGATGAAATGATGGTAATGATGTTAATCGATTTATTAACTTAGAAAAAAACAACAGTATACACGGGTAGCGGGGGAGGGGGGTTAAGAAAAAATAGGGGAGGGACGTAAAAGAGTCTTAACGGAAATACTGGTATGACAGGGTACTGATTGTTGATGATGATCGCTGTGATTCGGGACGGGGTTGTCCTGTAAGCGCTCAGAAGGCTTTGGTGCTGTTGTGGTGGCGAGAACTGCAGCTCGGGACGACGTCAGGTGGCGGGAGGAGGAGTCGCTGGTGAGAATGTTGTAGTAGCTTCTTCCCAGACAGTTGGATGGGGTCCAGGTGATGGTTGAGAGGGAGGGATTCCAGAGGACGACCTTGCATACCGTTTTGTGCATCAGTGTTGTGGTAGTCTCAGTTGTGTGGTGGATAGGGAGGAAGACCGCGTTGGGAGGGAGGCATAGAAAGTTTCCTTCTACGAAGAATATAGAGATCTAGCTTGAGGACCCATGTCTCTCTGTATCTGTCTCGTGTGCGTGTCTGTTCGGGGTAAGGTGAGGTTGCACAAGGTTGGGGTGTGCATTAGCATGGTATATCTGTACAGGGAAAAGGTGCAAGAGAAAGCGTACAAGGAACAGGCATTTTTGTACAGCGGCTGTTGTGAGCGTACAAGGACTAGTCATTGCTGCACAGAGGCTGTTGTAAGAGTACAGAGGCAGGACGGAGTGTATAGCGGCAGGGTCCAAATGCTCAGAGGCTGGGTGTGATGTACACAGGCAGGACATGTACAGGGTCAATGCGTATGTGTATAGGGACAGGAGAGGATGCACAAAGAAAGTCATGGATCTTTGATAGCATTATAGGGCATACAGGGACAAAT
Organism: Panulirus ornatus; assembly: GCF_036320965.1. Classification (NCBI taxonomy): domain Eukaryota; kingdom Metazoa; phylum Arthropoda; class Malacostraca; order Decapoda; family Palinuridae; genus Panulirus; species Panulirus ornatus. Next base: position 24,317,071 of record NC_092271.1, on the reverse strand, counting down.
TAGGGATGTGCAGGGCAGGGCGTGAGTGAGAGACATGACGTGAGTGTACAAAGGCGTGATGCGGGTGCACAGAGACAGGATGTGGATACACAGAGGCATATACAGGTGTACACGGGCAGGACACGGTTGTACGTAAGCAGGTACAAGTACACCAGGGGAGGGTGTGAGGGTACATGACAAGCAGGCATTCCCTGCCAGTACAGAGAACCTCGCGGGGGGAAAAATAATGTATCATCCGCATGTTTAGAGGTGCGTATGGTTGGTGTTTAAGTGCGTAAGCGAAGGCGTGAATGATCTGCAATCTTTTCCTTGTGGCGATCTTGCATCTCTTGCGGCTAGTCGAGTGCCGTGTGTGACACAGACACGTTAGTGCAGCAGCAGCAGCATCACTGTGGACAGCCGGCGCACTAGCAGCACCACACGCACCAGCAAAACCAGAAGCACTCAGCAATACCGAGAACCGGTAGCAGGGCCGGCAGTGACAACACCCAGATCGACGCCACTGTCCCCACTGCGAGCACCCCCATCAGCCCCTCCAGGGACAGTAAGAGGACTCGCCATCACCACCACCACCACCTTACGAGGGAACAGCATCAACCACCAGCACCTCCGTCAAATGTACCGTAGCAGGTACAGGAGGGGGGGAGGAGGAGGAAGTTCCAGAGGGTGTGGCGTGGGCCTAGGAAGGAGGTGGTGAGAGCGAGCCAAGACTGCCGCCGCCGCCCGCCGCGACCTCGATATGAAGGTGACTTTTTATAGCGTTCCCCTCGACTACTTCCCTTACCATCTTGTGCATCTCCCAAAAAGAGGCTCCTGAATTGGGCTCTTTTGTACCACCAAAAACCATGAGAAGTCTTTGCTGCTGTCATCATCATATAGGTCTTTTTTTTCCAGCACCCCTTCATCATTCAAGGCGTCTTGATCTATTTCCATTACATCCTACGGTCGTTTATACTAAGCACTAGGGTCGTCTTCTCCTCTTCTGCCTTACTGGGTCGTCTCTTACCCCTCTGCCTTCTAGGGTCATCTCCTACCCCTCTACCTTCTAAAGGTCGTCTTTTCTGCGAGCACTAACATCCAAGACTGTCTTTCATTCATAACCATCATCTACCCTCCACTGTCCTGCCTCACCACTCTCCAGGGTCGTCAGTGCTGGTCTTACTGTTTTTTTCGTGTCTTCTAACGTGTCCTAACAACTATACTGGTTCCCCTGTTTTAACCCATTTACTGCCTAGAGTATACCTCGTGCATCCGCTTTGACCTGACTTCATCCGTGGGCGATTATATACGGTCTTGTAACCTGTCTAGTCTCCTGTCTTCAACCGACCCTCCCCTGCTGCCTTAACTACCATTTTGAGTCCTTCGTAATGACCATCGACACGGTCTAGGGTAATATCCCCTACCTCCATAGCAGAGTGTGCTGCCCATGATACCCCTTGACCTTTACCCCAAGACCTGCTCTTCTGCTGAACGACCCATTGTCTTGCCCCCGCAAGACACTTGTTCTACAAGACACTTTATTCTGCTTAAGGAGCCCAGGCAGAAATATGCTGATCTAGTTCAGCAAACTGTGTTTATCGCGTGTACAAGTCTCTCGGCGTGGAGACACTTGAAGCTCTCGCTGGTTTCATAACCCCCAGTGAAAGTCGATATATAATATAGATTCAGATGGTGAGGTTATGTATACTTTAGGTAATGGCAGTTATCAAAGAATGTGAAACGTGGAGTCGGTTTGGAGTTCGTGACGGATTGATACTGTCGAAAAAAAATAAAAAAAAAAAAACGAACTGACGAGGCAGACGGCCGTGAGCCGGGCTGGTCCGGTCCCCCATGTGGCGTCATGCAGTTCTAACGAGTTATTCCAGTGGGAATGATTTTTGTGGTGGAGGGCGTGGAGGCTGATGAGTCAGCTGGGCTAGCGCTGGCTTCGCAACAACCCTCGTCTCCCAGGAGGACTTCGTTCGCCACACCCTAGGGTAAGGGTTCTCGACTCCTAGTATCAGAGATGCGAATGGCTTACCTGTGTTGGCTAAATGGATTCATTCCTGTGTCATGAGTTGGTGGCAAGCAAGGAACGTCCACAATGATAAGTTAATATATGATTATGGTGATAATGATATTGATAATGATAATTAGATTCATAAGATGTGGACAGGGGGGGGGGGGGGGAAAGAAGTATAGACATATGTTCAAGACCCATCAGCATATAACACACGCGTATGGATATACAGTGATCACTTAGAGAAAGGATGCAGGCTAGAGGATCCTTCTTCCAAATGCATCTAAGGCTTTCAAAGCAGGACCTCATGCGACTGGAGCGAGAACTTGCCTCAAGCATGTCCACACGTCCCGCGGCCGATCTGAAGAAGAGTTGCTGACGACGTACTTGCAGGGTGCTAAACACAACAGGAACTTCTACGAGATTAGACTGGTATCTGAAACCCAGACAAGTATAGAGCAGTGATAAAGCCAGTACACAGTACTGAAACAAGAATGATAAAGCCAATATACAGTACAGAAACAGGATGTTGTGAGCGATAAAGAGGATAGCGAAAGAAGGGATCGGAGTGAAAATCAGTGCACCAAAATAACTGCCATAATGTGTGACCTCGCCATCCATGCACGTATACATAGTGCACGTGCGTACATCTCTCATGCATACGTGGTTAAGAAAAAATCTCACGGGAGAGCCATTTCCTCTCTTTTGAGGAAGTGCTTTCAGACGTTAACCTTCACAAAGGCAGACGCGTAACAGACAGTGATAGACACAGGCGCGCTGTAGTTTTTCCGGTGACTACAGACATACAACAGGAATATCTCGATGGACACAAGAGATAACAAATGCACATCACACGTCTGTTGAACATAGTATGACGTGATGCAAATATTAGTAGGATATGGCGAAACGGAAAATAGCAGGTTTCGGTACATAACCAAAGCTAGGCTTCAGTGTAAAATCTAGCTGCTTGCTGACGTCAGTTCACTAACCGTGTAATGCTTCCGTTTTAAGTATATTTTCAGAACATTCCGGTGAACTTTTAAAGCGATACACCCAATCAAGCAACCATTAAGCTTAGGCTTTGGTCTGCATGTGATCAATATGCGGCTCATAAATCATCCTAGCTGCTTCGATACTCAACCTGTATGTTAAAGTATTTTTAGTCAAGTCAGTTCACCGATACTTGTGATTCATTTTCATTAACCTTTTCCCCATCTTCTCTTGCATTGTATTCTTAGACTTCCCTTTTAATGGGGAACATGGTAGGTAAGGCTCCTTTAGGTCGAATATATCTTCAACGACGCTGAACTCCTTTCTATCCGCTTCTGGTAATACCGCCTCTCCTCGCTCGTTGTTACCCCTTGTAAGAGCATTCCACGAACCCCAGACTTCTGAATCACTTTTTTTTTATTTTTTCATTAGTCTATACTCCTTTCGATGGATTTAGATGCAAGCGGAGTGGAGTTAGGTGACAGATACGGCACTGCATCACTGAGCGCCTGGTGAAACAAGCGGCACAAAGCACCTTGTGCGACAGATACCACAGAGCACCTGACGAGATGGTCATTACAGTGCTCCTGCTGCAGCATGCATAGCACAGCGCATGTTGCGGCAGGAACCACAAAGCACCTGGAGAGGCAAGCATCACAACTCCTGGTGAGGGCACTTGAAGTATCTATTCATGTACAGCTGAAAGTATCCGTTTCCTGTGTTGTAGTATAACAAATTATTGGTTGATGAGACACTCTTTACTGGTGACTCGTTGTCCTGCAAAGCGTCATTTCGTGCACAGTAAAAACTAACTTGTTGATCATAATGTAGTTGCTGTTCTTTTCAGTGGTCCCTTGTAAGCTTCATCTGTCCTAGTTGTGAGCTATGTGCATGTTGCGTGTCTGCTTGATTGCTGAACATGTGCATGAAGTAGTTAGGTTAGGCGACAGCTCCTCACGAAAAATCATTTCATTTCCATTTCATGACATGTTTTGTTTCTCGCTACGTCCTCTTACCCATGTTAGGTTCAACGGCTTCTCAGTGAGGGGCAAGGAGACTCCAGCGTTAATGGGAGACGAGTTTCAAGCTGTTGAATGGCTAGTTTCTCCATTGTTGATACCCATTAATCTACCGACCAGAGGAAGAAAACCTCGGTAAACTGTACGCCGTATGCCCGCGCGACTAGCGACGCTGAGCCAGTCGATTAGACGTCAGGAAGGTTAACCACAGCTATACCTAATCGATTAGTAAATCCGGAACTCATTATTGGTCTGCGCTATACGAGGACTTTTTTTTTTCATTTTTCCTTATATCAAAACTCCTGGCCACCGTCATTGCTTGGTAGAAGAGTTTTCAGATTATTAGCCTGCCTGGGTTTTGTTGTATCACCTTAAAATTCATGTAAATTCTAACGGTAAGTCTGACTATCCCACTAAGTGCAACATGAATTTCTTTGGTGCTATTTGATCAGATCTTTATATAGTGATTTTCTAGATATAAAGTAAAGTATAAGGGAAACATTAAGGTTTTTAGCTGTCGTTAACCCAGCCCCGTGAACGCGTTGTACTTGCCAAAATCCACCCTGAGCATTCTTAAGAACATGATATTGCAAGGTGCCCTATGCTTAAGTATATTTCAAGTGTTCCATAAAATAAGTTCTATCATCACTCTTACGTTAATGAGTATTTGTATCGAGTTCTCGCAAAAGCCTCAAAATACGTACACTGTACACTGTGCGTGTTTTTAGCCTGTTGTGGTTTTCAAGAAATACATCTGTGGTTGCGGCCCGACATAGTTGTGGCCGAGACGTAGCTGCTGTCGTCTCAACCCGACAAAGTTTTTCGTTACCTGCGAAACAACGTCCTTGTGCTTGCGACGTGACTAAGATACAACGATTAAACACGGTGCATTAGCTCTTGTGGCTCGTTCTTGTGTCTATGCAGCGCGCGCTGTAGTAACTAACGCTATTTTCCTGTATTTTTTATCATAATGCACCTTTAACTGTGATGTCACGTCCCTTTCTGCTCGTATAGCGACTCATTTTCGTATGTAACTCGTGCTTTGTATCGTGAAGCAGCTTTAGATAGCAAAACGTTTTTCCTGAAGGTGTGTCCTAGGGGATTTGCAAGGTAGTCGGTGTCTCCCGTGTAGCTGGTCGCACCAACATGAGTGAAACTGTGTTAAGGAGGATATTATATGTCATTACCCGCTGCCTGGTGACGCCTGCTACACGTCCAACGCTCCTCTCGTGTGCACCTGACTGGCCAGCCTTCTCACTCGTGTTTCCGCCGCAAGGCACAAGTTTCTCCAGTCATTACACGAATCTATAGTTCGTACACAGAAAGTAGGACAGAGTTCGTTACGATTCGTACATTTGCTGCGACGATTCAACTTGACTTTAGGATGATGGGTTCCGACAAGGCGACCTCACGACTCTGCGACACGTTGGGCTACTATGTCATTTTCGCCTTCGAGTTAAAGGACGATCCATAATATACTATTTCAAAAAGTGCGCGTTTCTTAGAGGTGTTTATCTCCTGCGTAGGGCATGAACCACGGGCGAAAGAAAAAGCAACACAAGGATCTCGCCCCTGGGCCCTGGATTTATATATTATGCGAGAATGTGGTTTTTGCTTCAGCTGGTACGTAAGGTAGACATAAAAACAACCTGTTCCATCCATCCTGCAGCTGATGGTCCGGTACTCATCACACTGGAAGTGTAGGGGATCCGCCACGGTGAGATGTTGTGGCCCGCGCTGAAAGGGAAATTTTAAAGTTGGCAAAACAGTGGCATGTTACTGTTTATGTTATTGTTAGTAATGTTTTTGTCGGAGTTTCTGATGTTATATTTTTGTTGTTTATAGATTATTCTGAATTATATTACTGTGATATTTTGTTGATAGTGCTATTTATTGGTGATGTTTTGCTGATCATTTTGATGCATGGGGATCATATCTTCGTGCTAGGGGATTTGAATGTAAGAATAGGTCTTTTTTTGTGGGGGAGTCCATGGGATACTCGATGCAACTGAAGATGGAACACCTTGTTCAGTATTGTGCTGTAAAGGGATTAGTTAAGGAGAATACTTAGTTTGAAAATAAAATCCATACAAAGTAACCACCCCCGTACACTGTATGGTTGGCGGATTTCATCACCCCAGTACACAAGGTATTGGACCCCAGCCACCCATGTAGACACTGGGTATCGGAACCAACCATCCCCGTACACTATATGGTTGTCCGACCTAAGCCACCTCTCTGAACACTGTATGGTTCAGGAACCCCAGCCACCTCTGTCCCCTGTATGGCTGGGAGCCACTGTCAGTGTTTTGTATACTCTGTGGTTAAGCCTAGTTAATGTTTTGCACATTCTGTGGTTAGGCTTAGCCTGCGTTTTGCTCTGTCAGTATTTAAGCCTAGTGGGTCTTTTGAATGTTTTGTAGCTGCTCTAGATAGTACAGCTGAAGCCAGTCTCCATGGAACCCCTTAGCATGGTAATGAGAGAATAGACAAGGGCTCAAGGAACTTTGATAAAGAAATGACGACATACCCTGGCCTCGAAGGAACTAAAGCTTTAAACAGAGCATTGACAACATACCCAGGCATCACAGGAACCTTTAACAAAGCAGTGACATCATATCCAGGCATCGCAGGAACCTTTAACAAAGCATAGAGAGCAAAATCAGGCATCACAAGAACCTTAAAAAAGGCATTGAAAACACCAGGCTGCTTAAGAAGCTTTTAATGGTGTCGGACGCGAAGCACTGCATGGGAGGTGAACTGATGTGGTAGGCGGGGCAGCGTTAAGGAAGGTGGGTCATTGATGTGGGAGACAGGGGAGTGTTGTGTCGGGGGCTGTATAATTAACAGCGTAATCGCGACGGTGTCAACCCATTAATATTTTGAGAGACATCTAAAAGTCATAATTTTGTTTAGACATAAAATTGTGCTAGTTTACTCCCTAGGACGGAACGATGTTGATGGGGTGGAGCCATGGGCCAGGGTAACACTGGTTGGAACGAGGTAACCATATGGATGTGGGTTAAAGATTGTTAAATTTGTTGGGATCGAACAAACCTCTCCTGTCACATATACTTGTTGTTAGCCTCCATCTGCACCACCACCACTAGCCCCCCACCACCAGCATCGCAACGACAATACCAGGAACCGAAGACATCATGTTTGAGGAGGACTGTCATCTCGACCATTAAATTGGTGTGGAGGGCGTGCACGTGGCGAGGTTTGTGGAAGGGGGACCCACTCCTGCAGGTCCAGGCCAGACTGTGTTTACCGTAGAACATGCAGGGACGCGCGGGGAAAAAATTGCGAGTTGTGTGTGTTTGTGTGGGTGTGTGCAACATACGAGCGAGATTCTTTCTGAAGCTCAGTATATTCCTTATGATAACGTACAGTTAAGTCATTTCCCGCCCCTTTAACTGCTAACCTTTAGGACGTTCATTGGAGCTAAACAACAAGAGTTTTGCCAACTTGGGAGACCTACGTCAGAAGAGATAGTATGACAATAGGTCATTACCTAAGGGTAGAGAAAAGATCAATCCGTCAGAATGTAAGAAATATGTAATTCTGCTTGTCGCGTTCCTGATCACAGGAAGAACTTGACCCCATTGTGTGATCAACTCATTCATCCAGGCGTTGCGTTAGGTTGAGACAGTTAACGTCGGCGGCGGCGGGATGACACAAGCCCCAAGATGGCCGTGTCAGACGTTAAAGATGATGATGGTCTGCCTGATCAGGACCAGAGGTCAGAGGTCTTCAACAAACGAGCCCATTGTCAAATAATGGTTCAGCCAAGTTCCGAGGGGGTCATAGTAGGTCGTCTCGGCCTCAGCGTGTGTTGTGACACCGGTTCCTCGTTGCTCCACATTTGCAAGTTTTCACTTCTAGTCTGGTGGCACAGTGACATTCTTTCAGATGCTGAAGAGGAGGAAGAAGAGATGTCTGAGATACCCGTAAAGAAAGACACTGGTTCTCTGTTGAGTGCCTGGTGATTCGATCCCTTCAACATGAAGCCTCGTTGCTTCGCTTGTGGGTTCATATTTTGATTTTCAGTTGCGGAAATGCCGAAAAATAAATAACAGTGGTTTATGACGTCAACCGACAGTACCGGTTCACATAACCTGCAAATGAACTTACAAGAAGGTGGTTTTTCATGGTACGCTAGCCATGTGACTGATCTAGGCCGAAGTCATGCAGAAGGCGGGGACGACTCAGAAACGTCTTCCACACCGGGCCTCCTGGCGATACCAGCCCTCCGGCTCGCTCCTACCAGGCCGTGTCATCCATTATCTGGAACTTGGTCATGATGGATGCGGGAAAAGCGTGGTGCGGAACACCGGTGGTCACTTTCATTTGAATCTCAAGCTCTTGTCCTGGAGCACATTCATCAAAGCATCAGAAGATGAGTATCAGCCGGGAATCACTATAATTCCGTCGACATCCTCAGCGCCAGAGCACCAGAACCCTTGCTTCGAGACACGTGTGTTGCTGCTGCCTCGTTGCCTGCTGATAGCGCAAGGGCATCGTGTTCACTGCCTCATACTGCTCTGTGGGTGTCTTCCTGATGGCCAACGTCTACCCAAGAAAGGAAATTTTCTAGCCACTGTTTCTGAGAGAAAACTGGTGAGTTAGGCCCTCTTTTTTTCCCCCCGAAGGTATATGAAGGTTTTCAGTCTTTCTAAGTGTCTGACGTGTCTGGTATCTGTCAGCCCAGGAAGTTTCACAGTCTACGATTGCGAGGTTGTAGGCAAATGCTTCGACAGAAAACGTCTGCCATCATCTTACAGTCATGGTATGTGGCGGCCAGTTGTATCATCGCCGTTCCATCAACGACGTCGCCAGATCTCTTAGGTAAACCTCGGCCTTAACACCCTCTGTAATCGTGTCCATTAACTTACCTGTGTCGGCAGTCGGAGGTCAAACAACAGCACATGCGCGGCACATCTTCGCCAGAGATGCCCCTCCCCCTGCTTTACTGGCTCTCACGACGTGCTGTCATATTATCTCATACTTATCTTTTGCACGGAGTAGCTGTTCGCCTGTTCTGGCTTGTGTATGTTCGGTCGTGGCATCCCAGACAGCAAGCGTAATACATTCTCTGGTTCGTTTCTTGTTTAAAAGGATTTACATTTCTGTTCGTGAAACATACTTGATTCACTTGAGGCAGAATTCTGTTCGACCTGGAATTAATCAGAGGTGACTGACGGTTTCAGACATATCTATCATCCTCTCTAATCGCAGATTGTGTTGAGGAGCGTTCAGTCAGGGGCAAGCTGGTCGAGGTTCCCTCCCTGTCTATGAGCCATATAAGACTTCCAGCTCTTTACGTCTCTTTTGCTAACCTTGTATAGTGTTTCGTTGCTGGTAGGTGATGGAACCTGAGACCGGCCACACTGAAATCGGTGTCTTCAGGTATGGCTTAGTAAGCTTCAGGAGTGTAATATTTGCTGATTCAGATCTAGAAGTATTTTCCCACAATTTGTAATATTCAGCACTGTGATACCTTCTAGAGCACAGACATTACCCTGTTAAGAAAAACTCGTATACTGTTACATGATTGTGATATGTGACGTGAGTTCACGAGTTCTAAAAACAGATAAATCGCTTATAGTTTTGACGAAAAAGGCAACCTGAGCATTTGTGGTTTTAAGATGCAAGATATGACTGTCGTCTGTCAGCCTTCTGGGCGAGTGCAGATGTGCTGAAACTTCTTCGTTCGCTACGTCAGTCACTCATGGGAGGCATTGTCATATGTCACCATCTGTAGTCAAACCGTTGCTATATATTTCTTAAGCCTGATTCGTATTCGAACCATTCACCTGCAGTGATTCCTCGGTAGTCATGTATATCCTCCGACGTGTATAGAGAGACCATTGTTTCTGCCACTAATAACACTGTCTCGTAAGACTGAAGCAACGAAGCGTCTCCTCTGGATCGTTCCGTTTTCCTTTCGCGATGGCGAACTTACGTAAAAGAGGTTACAATGACCCTTTAGGGCTCAAGCGAAGTGATTGATAAAGAATGATAAAACAAGAAAGGAAAACCAGCAGATCTGGAAAGTGGAAAGGCGCGATGGAGGAATGATCACCTGATTGATGGGTGATGTTGCAGAGCGAAGGTAGCACACTGTGGGCGGTGAGGACCCCCCAACCACGGGTCCGCCCTTATAGTCCGCCTCGCCCACATAAACAAGCCGCCGCTGAGTCATAAGCCTCACCTGCTAGGGAGCGTTACAACGTAAACCTTACACCGGACAGACTCTTAACTCTTCCTTTTATTTAGCTATACAAGAATCCTCCCCAAGAAGCTTCTGTTTACTTCTTTTCATAGAATAGTTAAAACATCAGGTAGGTTGTAGTAGACTTGCAGTATGAGCTTGGACTTGTCAAGGAAAAGAAAAGAATTAATGTTTCTTGTTGGTTCGTGGAAAAACAGGAGGTTGTGTTGGTGTATATGGAATCAAAGAGTACGATTAGTTGGCTGTTGTGGTATCTTCCTTGGCCACGCGAGCAGGGTCGTCAGGCGAGTTCGAGAGTCCCGGTCGTAGCTGGCCCTCCCTCGTGACGTCTTGCGATGAGAATCAGACACAGTGCCGGAAGGCCCTCTAACACCTGGGCTGTGGGGAGTGAGGAACTGGATAACCAGCGCAACGTAGCCCTTCGTCTATTATATTGATTACGGGGGGGAGGAAGATAGGACGAAGGAGGAGAACATGTTGAACAAAGATGGGTGAAGGACTACGTATGAATAAATCATGACATATGAGACGGTGGGGAAGGAGGAGTGAGGAGGGAAACCAACTGGCACTCGAAAGACCCGGTCGATCTATTCCCTGTGAGTCACCGATCACACTTCGGTGTCGTTTTCTTTACGCCCTTCCAGTTCACCCCCTCAAGATGTCATCAGTTTCTTTTATTTTTTTTTTCCTTCCCCCGCAGGTAAGACGTAAGTAGCCGCCGCCCAGGGTGCCCGGGGCAGTAAGGTCAGTACACTGGTATTACAGTATCCTCACAGTATCTGTCGTGTGCTCAGTGTACACGTTATCTTAGTCAGTGGCCAGTCGAAGCATCTCCGGAAATCAGTATGTTGAATGTATTATCAGGGAAATGGAAAGATGTCTACAGTATAATCAATGACAGTAGAGCTATCGAATTGCAGGTATATTGGTGAAACACCTGGTGATGGAAGGGTGAACTGAGGTGGTTGATGAGGGAAGCACTGAAACACTTTGTAAGGAGAGGTTCTAGTGAGGACGCCTAGCCTCCACTTAGGGTAGCACAGAGAGAAGTTCGTTGCTGGAATAAAGAAAAAATATAATAATTTCCGTTTTGTAATAACTTATGATTACTCGATGGTCTGTATGAGCAGAAAGTTTTAAACTTATGGTACCCTACCAAAGACTTTTTTTTTTGTTTATTTATGATAATCGCATTAACTTATTCTCGGAGCCTACGACTCTTGTTGAAGCAGCGCTTCCTCACATTTCTCCGTCCACATCTCTTGCCTAGCTTCCAATGCACCACAGTGTTCAAATGTCTCTCCTTAGATGATACATGTTAACAGTGTCATGGCCTCGTAGAAATGTATAGAAATTTACGTCTTTCCTCATTCTTCTTTCTTCCAACGTGCACAGACGACCTCTTCGTGGCTCATTCCACTCAGGTGTGCTACCATTCTTGTTCCATTACGTTCAGCGCGCTTTCCAACAGTTCTGTGCGGCTTCTCGGTTGAAGAGACCTGTTGTGTGTGTGTGTGTGTGTGTGTACTGTTATTTATGTGTATACGTATGCCAGTCTAAGTTTGCATGCGTGTTATGTCACTACTTTTGTTTATTCTTGTATGTGTTTTTTATCAAGTAATTACAGGTCTTCTGTTACTCATCCCTATGGAAAGATTACTAAATAGTTAACTTATGTGAGACTAACTCACTTAGACTTTAGAGGTACAAGAAGAACAGGTTGCCTCTGTGTAAAGTAGGACTGTGTAGGTCCCCTTGGCTGAAATTTCCCGTTTGTTTGTGTGTTCACTCGCCACACCCACAGTACACATCAGGACTGTCCACTCACTTCCCTCTCCTCTACTGAAGTCAGTGTAGCCACTGGTTACCCACCGTCCACTCCTCCAACAACACAGCCCCTAGTACTTAACACTCCAGAAACGACTCCTTCATTCCCCTCAACCACCTCCCTGCCTGTAACATCATGGTGGAGTCCTTGAACTCTCCTGCAACACTAAATGGAACACGAAAAGAAAAAAGGAGACAGTGTTATGTGGAACGAAGGCCAATTTTTTCTCTTTCTCAGTGTAAATCATAGAGAACACTCCCAGACAACCGGCTGGTGGTGACGCTGTGGTCTTGTTACAGGCCACGAGCCCGACAGCTGTAGTGTTTATCGCTGCCCACCCATAACCACATAACTCGCCCACACCGCAACTCACACCCTTCCCACACTCCCCAGACCATACCATCCCCAACACCAGCCAAAACCTCCCCCCCCCCCCACTGCGACACAAACAACACCCACCCACCCTGCAACACTCACCCTACACCACAACGCCCCGACACATCCACCCACACCACCACAACCATTCCCTCCTCCTCCTCCTCCCACCCCACGCCAGGCAGGGCAGTCACTCACCCACGCCTCCCGAAGCCCTCGTTATGTACGTCATGCGCGTGTAAGGTGAAACTTGATCGAGCCAGGTCATGATGATATGAACCGCCGTGAGTGTGATGTTTGATGTGCCTACCTTTATGCACAGTGCATGACGGTACAACATGTTCACAGGTGTGTTTATACACTAGAGGGAAGTTAGGGACACAGAATGCTTAGAAAAAAATTGCTGAATCATATCCTCACACACACACACACACACACACACACACACACACACACACACACACACACACACACACACAAGAGCCGTGCACGGATGAAGATAGCATCCATTAATCCCTTGAACACGAGGGATCAAACCCTGCGTGTGTGATGGCCTGGCATTTGATATGACCTTTAAGGGTTAGACCCAATGTCAAGCCGTTAGACCCGCAAGGGGTCCGTCTTGCCGTCGCGCTCAAGGAGTTCAAGAGCGAGATAGAATCAGATACGACAAAGGTTGGCAGGTCTCTTGGAGGTACAAGAAGAGATTTATAATACAATGCGATCCCAGCCTGATCAATTGACTTCGCTGTGACATACGGTACAATGCACGTTTAACTCTGGCTGACCCTAGATGAATTTCGTTTCAGTTGCCATAAATGGCAAAAGCAGCCTTTGATTCAGTATTAGATAAGCTGGGAACCTAGCTTAGCTGGGGGCCCATGAATGAAAAAGGAAGGAAAAAAAATATGAAGGAAATACGATAGAAAGGAAAGACTGGAAGGAATGACCTACCACCCACGCAACATGTGGCCAAACCACTTTTTTTCCACTGCTCTAGGTTTCCCCCCATTAGCCGACTAACCTAGCTTAACCAAGCCTCGCCAGAAGGGCGAAGTCCAGCATCTTAAGCAGCAGCAGACGCGCCACCATGGACGGGGGTCGCCCGCACTGCTGTCGGCCGGTGGACAGCACGGTGGACGAGTCTGTCTCCGAAGCGAAGTGACAAACGTGACGGAACTTCAGGTTCTATACGTCGGTGGAGGTTGTGGCTCGCAGTCACAACGCTGGTGTAAGTCCCGTGTGCTGCTGGTTGGCATTTCCACGAGGTTTGGCTCGGCAACGTATTAAATTCTCACGCGGAAGCGAAGCTCACTCAGGGTTGTGATTTGAGGCCTTATGTCACACAGAAGAAAGAAGAAAAACAAAGAAGTCTCGATTTTTGTTTATATCGTTCACGTACACACTTGAATTGTTTGATACCGTTGCTCCAGCTGATCAGAGTCTAATGGACAGGCCAGGTCCTGGGAGCGTCAAATGATACGAATCTGATCAGGAAATTTGGGGAAGAAATTGTGGAAGACGGAAGTAACTTCATTCATCGTTGACGGAACTGAATGAGGAAGGCGGTCGCTCGTTACTTCACACACACACAGCCTCGCCTCCTGCCACACGCCGTCACTACTGCAGTAAAGCACCACTGCTCGTGGGTTCTTGCGAGTTTCACTCTATGATGATAATGTTCCTCATAAAATGGCATATATTTACGGTGTGTGTGTGTGTAAGAGTCATCATCACCGGTGCCAGTGGAGCACGTCGCCTTCCACTCTTCAAGGGATGGTACTGGAGACACCAACGCGGGACATGACTTTCCCGCACTACACCCTAACTACATAGAATTTCATTGGAACATCAGAGATAACAATAGGTCTCGACAGGTGGCGGTGTCGGGACCACTTGGTTCCTTCCCCGCAGCCTAGGACTCTTCAGAAATATCTCGGTTTTCCGGATCGACAGCTGTCGTATGACTCGTTATTTTCCAGAATTTACTTTGAAAAAAAAAATTGCCACAACCTCGAGGAAACGACGCTGTTGGTCTAAGGTCTATGGCCGGCTGTGTGAATGTGGTGAGCAGGCTGGTTAGAAGAACACCTGCAACTCGTGGGTCGCGTACTAGTACAAAGCCCCACACAGGAAAACTGAAGCACCTGTACTCCTCTCCTGTATTTTACCTTCCATTGGGGATGTAATCTGATGCTCCTCGGGTGCTGATGGGACCTTGACATTCTCCTGGGGGTCAAGAGCGAGGAACTCGCGGTCGCAGACTACGCTTATCAAGATGACGATTTGGAAGCGTAGGAACGAACTTTAAATCCGCGCTTCTGGTTGCCTTAACGTGAATAAAGTATCAGAAACCATGAAGCCGTTGTTGCGTTAAAAGGCTTTAGTCCCTCGACTGTGCATCATTCTTCATCTTTCACGCTAGAAGAAAGATGCGAAAGCAAAGTTGTGGAACTTTTCAAATGTTTTACTAACAGAGCAGTGAGTGACTTCGATATCCTGACCCTGCATCCATTTTCTGTGACGTCCTCTCGAGAGAAAGCTACGCTGGCGACGATGTCTCTTCTCTCAAGACTCGTAAAACCTTTTCCGGACCCTGCTTATCTAAAGAAGTCATTGGTGTAGGTTCACCTTGCAGGGGTCGCTACTCAGTAGTTTCAAAGAAGTACAAAGGTGCAAGATGCTCTTGGCATGTAAGAACGACGCTTTCTCAGATGATAAGTGACGACTTTTGTCCTGGTGACTCAGCAACGAAGGGTTCCACCCGATGATGATGGGCCAATTTGATACAGCTTTATTTTCCCCCCACAGAGTGAGACGTCGAGGGAAATTGGGCCTAATCGACACGAGAACTTTGCAAGGAGGGCAGTGTATATGATAGACAAGGAGAGTTATGTCGGTGAGGTCCTTGAGGTTGGCACTGATGACACAGTCTGCAGTGTCTTGTAATCTACTCACATCTTATACACATGTGTCTTCTCCGCCTGCGGAGCCGGAAGGGAAGAGTAACACAGCCGTGTACGCCTCCGATTTCTGAAGAGGTAATGATACAGTGGCGGCGGTGTCGACCTGGGGGTAGACGTTGTTCAAAGTGGGGGTTCTCCCTCGGAGTCCAAGACTCAGCTGCAACACCTTGTATGACGGAGTTTCCTTGACATACGACACTGATTCTTCCGATATCGTCAGTATCATCAGTCTTGCTGCTCACTGCGGGGTCTCTTTTATTTTGCAGGACTCGGGGGACACCGTCTGGTGAAAGTCAGCCTCATTAATGGGAAAAATTGTGTCATTACGTTTCTCACGAGGGTATTCACACACTCTGATAACGGGTAGAGCTAAGGTAGTTTACTCCTAAAGGGTCTTGACAAAACTTAAGTGCGAGAGAGGGAAAAAATAAGATAATGTCTCGTTGACGGTCAAATCAGCGGTGTTGGATAACCTTTCTCGTAGGGGTGGGGATGTATCAGCAAGCGGCACGGTGGAGGAGATTTAGAGCCAGTGGCCTCGATGGCCACGAGCAGGTTATCTGATGAAGTGAAGTTGTGGGTGGGAGGAGGACTGAATACTGCCCTCCGGCCTCCTCCTGGTGTGGGGGAGGTGGTGGTGATGTCCGCCGCAGGAGACCCTCCGGACCTAGAACACGTTCTTGCGTGATAGCCAGGCTTGCATGGACGACTGGTAGTGTCCGGGTCTGCCCTCGCCAACGTTAGTAAGCACACCACAACGTACCTCTACTCTTTTCGTGTTGCCACCCTGCCAGCCTGCCTGCACCCCTTACCCTGACTCACAGAGACTTGGCTGTCTTAATGATCCCCCTGTCACTGACGTGCGGCGGAGCACGAGCTGCAGCAGGCACGAATACACTTTGGACGTCAAATCGTAGAAAAACCTGTGGGGTGGGAAGCCTGGCCGGGGAGGGAGGCGAATGACAGCGATCATTCCCTCCCTCCCTCAGCTGGGGATTGTCCTGTGGCGAGTGGGGTCGATTGTCACCACGTTTCTCTGTCGCCATTAATTGTTGCCACATTTCTGGCAATCTTTCTCCAACAACATCCATTTGAACTTTATATATATATATATATATATATATATATATATATATATATATATATATAAGATGGACTCTTTTGGGGAGGGAAGGTCCCTCAACAAATCTGTACATGTTTCCGTTCTCTGAGGGTGATAGAGCCTCGCTCACGGTGATAACCTCACTCTTTCTAACCACTCATCTATGGACAAATAAAAAGAAAGAAGAGAAAGGAAAAAATGGTTAGACTGATACAACTGATTATTCAACGGGTGGTTCTCTTGACATATCAACAGGCACCAACCCTGGCCGTCTCCCCAGCCCTGGCCGTCTCCCCAGCCCTGGCCGTCTCCCCAACACTGGTCGTCTCCCCAGCCCTGGCCGTCTCCCCAACACTGGTCGTCTCCCCAGCCCTGGCCGTCTCCCCAACACTGGTCGTCTCCCCAGCCCTGGCCGTCTCCCCAACACTGGTCGTCTCCCCAGCCCTGGCCGTCTTCCCAGCCCGGCAGGCGTCCGCCGGTGCTCCAGGCCTCAGTCCACTGCAGACCAGTCACGTTCTATTCCCCCACCCCCTCCTACCCCCTCCTCACATGTGGCTGCTCCTGCAGTGCTTGGCCATCGGTAACCAGTGAGGCAAGTCACACACACATGTACTCACTGCATCAACACTGCCTGTTAAGTACCATTTGGTTATCACACACTTTCGTGGTAATGCTAATTACGATGAAAAATTGCCCTATGGTTGGGTATTTGTATCAAGTGTTTGTCTTCCTCACATGGGTTTAGCAGAGCGGGGTGATCTCACTGGCTGAACTGGTTGTATGGGAGCAGCCCGGGGAGTGGTCGGTCGAGGTGGCGAGCTTGATATCGTTGCACACATTCGCTTGTTCCAGTAAGCGCTCGACGTAGTCTAGATTAGAGGGATTTAGTACATGCTAATAGCTCACGTTGTCTTGGAAAAATAGATTTTTTTTTTCTTCTTTTATGAGCAATATATTTCGAGCTTCCATCGCACCCCTGAAGATATCTTTTTTTCTTAATGATTTATGAAAGTTTCGAGTCTCGTATTTTCTTCCGTTCATTAGATCTGTATTTTACACTTGAAAGTAATTTTGATAACTCTCCCTTTACAGTTTTCATGATCAGTCACCCTTGCTGTTCTTAACATCAGTAATGAATAAGCATACGAGGTAATCCTTAACAGATAGAGGAAATGTATTAAATACAATATTTCAAAAATTCATTCGCATCCACTGGTTTTATATTTACGTAATATATTTTACGAATGTCTGGTAACTATTGTTATATATATATATATATATATATATATATATATATATATATATATATATATATATATATATATATATATATATAAGTGGATGAATTACGATGATGCAATCGTTATTGGTTTTTATGCCTGTCTGGGTCTGAGTTTAACTCAAAACGTTCATTCATTCATTCCATTCGTTACATGTAACAGATTGCTGGGTCATTATGTTGTTCTAATCATAGGCAGGGATCCGACTGATTGGGTTCAGGCGCGACGGGGAACAAAAGATTACTACTTATGTCACGTGAAGACATGATGAATGCGACGCATGGAGAATGTGGGGACGGAGGAGGTGAGGTGGGGACGGAGGAGGTGTGGTAGGGTTGTTTCCAAGGGCTTTTAGTCTGGGTCGTCACCAAGCCGTCTCACGTGGTCGTCACCAGAAGTCTCCCATAGTCATCACCATGACATATTCCATGTTTAACCATGCGTCTCCTACCTTCGTCACGTATCCCATGGCTATCGCGATACATTATCACTGATGCACCATAGCCGTCATTAAACGTCTCCCGAATTCAACACATATCCTCAAATATCTCGCATGGTCATTACTTTCCTTGCGCCTTCACCTAACCTCCGTCACTGCTATTTGCACCAAGAGGGAACTCGCGAGCCACACGCGACGAGATTCCATCATACCACCTACCACTCCGGCCGTCAGAGCACCGACCGATCCGCCCCATCCCTCGACAACGAAGCAAGCGTCCGGATGTCCCTCGCAATCCGTTAATATCTCGTGCTCGCATCTGCTCAAGGTTGTACAACTACTCTCATAACGTAAGGAACAGTGAACCCCACTTTGCATTATAAAAAGCTTATTGTTCTCTATGATTTAGGGCGCCATTGTTATTTCTTTTAGCAAATGCAGACTGGTTATAGTGCAGAGTTAGAGACGTTTGATGGGTTAAACTGTGTGTGTGTGTGTGTGTGTGTGTGGTTGGGTGGGTTTAGATCTTCCAAGGTTATCCTCAGTTCGCATATTCTATCCGTTAGTAACTGCAGATATGCCCATATGTATCAGGGATTAACCCAATGATATTGATAATAGCGAGGAGGTAGTACACTTGGAGAGCCTCCAAAGACGCTTAAAGATGTCATTGCAACAAACCGTAAATTTTGTCCGTAGATATCACACAGACGTATGCCCCTAGATCGTTGTAATACAGAATGACCGGCTTCGATAAAGGTCCAGTTTGAAATCACACTCAATAAAATCAGATTTCTTGAGCAAGGTAGTCTGCGACCTTTGGCATTAAGCTTTCTAGACACCTTACTTATAACATCATTTCTTCCACCCCCAGTAATCATGTGACCCAGATAGGCGAAGCTACCCTTCTCCAGAAGACGGTCCACACTGTTTGCATCAGAGTTCATGATCACTGAGAATTGCATGAAGTAGGTCGTTAGTTCGTAAACAATTCGATCTGTTACTGCCCTAGATGATCAGATTTTCGAGTTAAGTAGGTCACATGCGGAGGAGCAGTGGCTAGCTAGCTCCCGTTATCTGAAATGACAGAATGTTAGATTTTTTGTGATATATAAGTCCTCGAATTCTCCCAGATGTCCGTCCAGCAGGATAGGGTGTTAGGTAACACACCTAGATATAGACGAAAGAGTACAGGGGGGGACTTCCACGATGAAAAAGTTTATTGAATGTTACAGCCTCTTTTTCTGTATAGTGCTTCAGGTATGCCAAATAATAGGGTGTGTGCGCAACAGCGCTCTGCCAAATAGAGGGGTTTGGGAGTAGTATGGCAGCGTGCAGGTGTGTGTTTTGCGTTGTGGTTTTCCTTTGTATATTCGTGTGTGTGAGAGAGTTGTCGCTAACAGATCGCCACAAACTTCCACAGATATACTTTCTTTGAAGCAAATTAATTTTCATAAAGTTTTTACTAAGATGAAGTCAAAAACCTTTACTTCCTTGTTACATGCGTGGAAGAACTCTCTCTCTTCCTATCGTGTAGACGCAGAAACGCAATAGTTTCTCTTCTCAATTGTTCTAAATTCAAACTTGTGAGGCTACATACCGTGCGAAAATGGTAGATAAAGGCTAAGAGTTTAATTTCTGACGTGCCAGAAAAACTGGCCAGGGAAAGTTCGTATATACTCAACAATTATATGTGACATTTTTGTGAATAATAAGAAAATAAATTCTGTGAAATGTAGATAATGTGTTAAGGACTATGGATTTCAGCACACTCTCTGGTAGCCTACTCTGTGAATGATCAAGAATGTAACGTTGCACAAAATGATTATGGTGTATTCTTAACGATATCTGTTTTACCATAGATAATGTGAGCTTAAAAAAAGTGCTCTTCAAGTGGCAATGATTCCGAATCAAGATTCAATGAAGAAAGAAAAGGGCGTAAGAGGGGAAGCCTCGTCCAGTATCATTACTTGTCTGAGACAGTAAAAGAACACCAAAGGAATAGTAAATTGGATCAAAATGCGCTTTCACCTATCTCAAATCTGTGAATTTTATTTTAGAAGACCTACCAGCAACACGGTCCGAGGTCTTGCCAACCGTTCTGCTAAGTTGCATTTCCTTCAGTAACTTAAGAATACATTTTAGTGCCACTTAACATCTCTTTAAACTTTGAATGTATATTTCTTATTCAGAACAGAATTCAAGTTTAAATATACAAATACGATACATGAAATTATTACCGGTAGAATGCAACAAACTTGCTTGGACAACACCTATTGGTCTAGTCAAGACGGATCCAGTTCCTGCAAACCCGCACTGACGACTAAAAACTCTTACGTAGTAAGTAGACGTGCTTTCAGATCATGTCTGTCTATAAACCAGGACAACGACATCGAGCTTTGAGTTCATCAAAATTTGTCGATATAGGATATAGAACGTCTGATCTTGGTAAAATGAATCAGTGCTCGATATTGAGTGGGTAAGTTTACGTGGCCTGCCTAGCTCACCCAACCTCCTTGCCCCACCCTAACACATGACCTGATTTCTGAGCCCATCTCTCTTATACTCTCTCTCTCTCTCTCTCTCTCTCTCTCTCTCTCTCTCTCTCTCTCTCTCTCTCTCTCTCTCTCTCTCTCTCTCTCTCTCTCTCGGAACATGTTTGCTACTGACACTTCAGAAAGATCAGAAAGAAATTAAGTCAACCCAAGAAAAGTTGAGGGAATTGAGCGGTTTAATTGAGCAGTGGCTCGAAATATATAACTTTGCGACTGCATATCTTCAAAACTTATGCGCAGCTATGTAAGAGTCTTGGTTGCTGATGCAGAGGTAAATAGCACTTACATAATCGAATAGCACGTACATAATCCACTCCGTGTTCCGCCGGACGACATTATCTTGCCTATCGTGTTTATAAATGATCTTTGACGAAGAGGACTACACGATCCAACACTGATGATGCTGTTTAGATATGTCACTGTCTCGATCCTCATAAAAACTAGTCAAAATGTGTATAGTACTGCCAACACCACTATGCTACTCTATCGGCGTGAAGGTAAACATAGCAACCGTTCATCCACGATCTAAAAACTCGCTAAGAGTGCAAATGTAACTATTATGAGTCTCGAGCTTGTTAATGAGTACACACATATTTAGGCCACTGCCTCGCTGCTTGCCGCCGAGTGGACTGGTAACGGCGACTTATGATGCAGCAGTTCATGTAAGCTTTATAGGGAGAGTTGTTGAGGAGGAACGAAAATATCGGGTGGCCGACGCTATCAGGAAGTAGATGGGACTGGGGCAATGTATCCGATCAGAGACACGTGGAAATAGGCATTATTATCATTATCATTGTTATTATTATTATTATTGTTGTTATCATTATTATTATTATCATTATCATTATCATCATTATCATTTCGTAAAGTAAACGGCTCTGTTGTAGGCGATGCAACTGGCCAGTCGTTGATCCATGTCACATATGATCACTTCGAAGTGGAGAGATGGAGGGATGTCTGGTTCGCGGGGGTGTGCATGTACATGTCTGGGGGGAGCGTAGTCGTCGAGAGGTGTATGTCTAGAGGAGTGAATTTTAAAACTGTTTGTAAAGAATAAATTAAGGAATGATATAATTAGAATCATAGAAACAAGTTAATTGATCACAAAAGAGCTTAAGATCAAGGTAGAGCCGTGTGTGTGTTGGGGGGGGGGGGGTATAAAGTGCTTGTCCATTCATTACATAGTGAGTATGCTTGCTGAGGGAAAGAGGAGAGGATCTGGTGGTATAATTTGCTAAACTATGAGCGAGGAATGAGCTTTTTATTCTTGCTTGAGGATTGGTTGTTTATAGAATAGTTCAGTTTGGGAAGGATTTAGTGCTGTTGTAAAGAACTGGGTGCTTGAGTATGTTAATGTGAGCTCATATTGGAAGAAAATTTATTTCATGGTGTAGGTGTTGAATGTTCGTGTTTCACTTCATGTTCACATCTTTGTGAGTGTGCAGAGACAGAGGGCGTGCCGGAACTTAAGGTTTCAGGTGTGTCCCGGGACCTCTGTCCGCGGCTGTACAACCAAACGTATATCATGAGGTGAGATGTTCGGTGGTGGGTGGAGTCAGTGAGGCAGAAGCTGGGTTGAGTGGACGGTGTGCAGCTCCTCTTTTTTTTTTCCCCGCTGCCTGTGGGAGGGAGGCACAGGACTTCCGTTTTAGATAAGTAAGATTTGGGAAATACTTCGAGTTGCGTTAACAGATGGGTGTGGCGCGCTAAATCTCAGAATAACTATCTATTTCTTCCCACTGGCTCCATCGCTTCCACCTCCCAACGAAAGCACATAACTTGTTCCTTCCTCATTCTTGCACCCCGTCAGCTGTGCCCCTCCCTGCCCGCCTCGTCTTATCACACCCGACGCACCCTTACTCAGCGTTGAGCAGGCGACCCCACCCTTATGCATGTCTTCGTAAATGTCTGGTCTCCGCGGGGCGTCGTCTGAGAGTCTCTCTCTCTTACATAAGTCATATTGTTATGACTGCCTTACCCAGTGACACTCCCTCATATATATATATATATATATTTTTTTTTTTTTTTTCAAACTATTCGCCATTTCCCGCGTTAGCGAGGTAGCGTTAAGAACATATATATATATATATATATATATATATATATATATATATATATATATATATATATATATATATATATATATATCGTTGCACATGGTTGATGCCTCGTAAAGAAAAATCTTATACCGCTATGAGTCAGTTCTTTAAATGTACTTTTACGTCTCTGGCACTTATTATGTATTCATTTATTCCTTGCAGATCTGGACTGTACATAGCCACCAGCATCAAGCAGTTAAAGCTGTTCATGTCAGCTAAAAGAACACGAATAACAATCGTTCGTATATCACGTGGAACAAGTTGTTCATTTTCTTTAAAAATTTCCGGAAGTATTTGATGGTCACGCTGACTCCTAAGTTTTCATGACATAACCTGGAATTTTGTAATGCCATTTTAATGATATAAGGAACATTATAAGTATACGGGCTAAATAAGATTGAGATTATAATTCATTTTTATAAACTCAGATACATTCAACGCCATTACAGATTACCTTAAAACTTTTTCTTTTAATATAAATCATAGTTAATCATCTTTCAACTACAAAACTACATTTTTGTACTTCGTAATTTTTGATGACGTCTCTGTAGATTGTAGCTTGATGACCCTTAGCCGATCGTAAACATTAAATCCAACGTAGGAGTTATCGTTTTCTTTCCAAACACCCATTGTCTCGTATCTTTCCCAGACACGAACATTAGAGTTTTCCACTCCTTTTCTCCCGTATTCAGCGCCCGGCTGACATAGCCACTACCTACTTATTCTACCCAGAGAAAAATATTTCACACACATACGTATATCAAGACAATAACTCAGAATATATACATAATGTCCTGTATTATTTAGGGAACGAAGTTTGGGTGGGTTATAGTTTAGCCGCTTGAGAAAGCGTTCGTGATGCACCCACACTCCAGACTCCGAGGCAGCCTATTACTTACCTTACGTTCAACAAATGTTCACATTGCATGTCTTGAACTGGCGTACCCATGAGCACCCATGCGAGACCAAGGCATGCAAATTTAACATGAGTTAAACTAAAATGTAAATAGTGAATTCTGCCGTATGAGCGTGTTTTTTTTCGACACACCACAAGAGAAGCAGCTCCTCGCTGGTGATCAGTTGGCCGGGGTAACCTTCCTCAACACCCATGGGCTGGTTATCTACGGTAACCCTGGCGGGAGACGTGATCTGATGCTCCGCCCATAGCCCCTACACCCTATCATCAGACATTCCGTACGCCCTGCCCGTACACCGTGCCCCTCTACGCCCTATCCTTACACAGTATCCACACACCCTGCTCCATTCAGCTTTCCCTACAGCCTGTCCCCACGCGCTGGCCTGATCGGACACTGCCCATGCACCCTGTCTACGCCCTATTCCTACGCCGTGCCGCTTCACCCTGGCCCTGCACGCTGACGCTGGGTTGTGTTGTCGTATAGTTGTGAGTAAGGTTCATCATGTTTGTGGTTGGTTCCAGCTAGCAGTGGCGTCATACCACAACACAGCCAAGTTACTGTCCATGTTAAGTCAAGGTCCCGTAAGTGTTACGTCAAAGTTCCTCGATTTACTTACATAAGAGTTTCTTTAAAGGCACTAACGAAAACCTGACACAAGGCATTTGATATGAGAATACATGGGAAGGACAAATAACAAAAGACGTGATGGCCTCTGACGAGGATATCAGGATAGTAAGGCAGTAGGTTATGTGATGAACCAATGTTGTAACAACCTATGTAATGGTAGACCACTGGGGCCTGACAAAGACCCTCTCTGACCTTTGTAATCCTCACAGGATGAGAATTTTTTTTGAGACCCATCCTATCCAGTCCCCCTGATATATAGATATTGGGAAGTATGTGTCCCAGGACCGAACCTTGCGAAGCCCCAGCCCGTTACGCTCGGGTACTCGAGTGGTTTACCCGTTCGCTACCAGTTTTTGTTTATCCTCTCTGTAAGCCAGTCCGCTATCTGTCCTCTCGCAGATCCGACGGTGAACGGAGAAAGAGAAAGCTTGAGTACGAATGAAAAAAAAATTGATACTGAAATGGTCGCAGGAATCTCGAACACAGCCGCTGGTGTCGTCTCATGCACCTGTGGTGCTGAAGCCCTCGGACACCCCCGAGCCGTTGTCTAGACGAGTGAGTCGTCCCCAGACGACTCCGAGTGTTGAGACGACCGCGAGCCCAGACGACTCTTAGTTTGCAGATGACCGCGTGCCCAGACGACCCTCCCAGATGTTTGGAAGTACCGAGTGTCCAGACAACCCCGGATATCAACCTCCCTGCGGGCACTGCCGGCTGTACCCACTTGAGTTGGTCGACCAGCAGCCGTGACCTTGGCCGTCGTGCCATCCCTGTACTCCGGTTCTCCTGCTGCTGCTGCTGCTGCTGCTGTACTCAGGCGCGTGGATCCGACACTCCTTCCTGCCTGCCTGCCGGTGAGGGACCAGGCTCTAGATCAAGGATTAAAACACGATGTCCCAACTCTTTAGAACGAGACAGGTCTCAATAGTTAAGTATGTAGAATTATGGGGCTGAGGGTCGGGTCATTGGCCCCACCGTGGTTCTCGAGGGTCGCTCCGTCGGGCTATATATATATATATATATATATATATATATATATATATATATATATATATATATATATATATATATCCACACCTTATGGACCGAAGTCACTGTCTTTACCTAAATGCTACTCTCGTTTCCTAACCCAGTCTCGTCAACAGTAAAGATGATTCATGAAGCCTCGAAACTGTTCATTGGTAGAGAGAAATGAACGCTGTAACTTCTTGTGGCGTGACTTTATCATCTTCATGATGCATCCAAGAGCTCTTTTTTTTTTGGGTGGGGGGAAATTCTTTGTTTTCGGAAGGTCATAAATGTTATTTTTGCATTAGATTTATTAGAATTAGTTTTATTAGGATCTTCTTGCCTGCTTGCTCGCGGTGTAAGAAGAACAACGAAGATAATTGGATAATTTCGTTCGATTTATTTGACGACTGACCCTATTTTTCACTGTCATGTGGAGTTCCTCCGTCAATTGTTTGTTTAACAATCATATTTAACCATCGGTCTCATTTATCCTGTTACGAATAACTTGATCCGGGTATTAGGAGAGGCACCAGGGCACGTTTTCTACCCAGTCTGCAGTTCAGCAACAACGAAATGCCTGTCCACGTTGTTGATCACGTCTTCCACAAGAAAACTCTGTAATACAGCAAATGATCACCATTGTCTTTGCATCGTTTCTTTAATGTTGCATCTCTTTTTTTTTTTACGAGCTCTTAAAAGACAGGAAAGAACACGCGTGGAAACTATTGTTTAAAAGTGTTCTTTCGAGGAAAACCCAGTAAAACATGAAAAGGATTTGCGATGGAAGGAGCTGCGCACAACGCACGGAACACCTTGTGTTTTGACAGTACTTAATATCTTCTCGTCTTCTCGCTGTCGAAGAGAATCGTCAATTTCTCCATTCTTATGGTGGGATAAGACGGCGTGCGGGGGTGGTGCATGCGCATTATACTACCAGAGCGCATCCCACTGGAGGAAATGTAAACATGTTTCCATGATAATGCGTTTGGTGTTTTTTGTGCAATGCCGGAACTGGAAGACCAGGCAAGAGGAAATCTCTTTTTTCTTTTTGTTAGTAATGTCAGTAAACCAACAAAGACTCCCAGTCTCTCTCTCTCTCTCTCTCTCTCTCTCTCTCTCTCTCTCTCTCTCTCTCTCTCTCTCTCTCTCTCTCTTGTCGGTGTGGTCCTTCTCCCCCCACCCCATCCATCCAAATCGCCCGTGGATCTCTCTTGTTGGTACCTCTTTCTCCTCCTTGTGTTACTCTTGTGACACTGTACCACAGGATCGATTCCAACTTGCCTAGGTGGGAGAGAGAGAGAGAGAGAGAGAGAGAGAGAGAGAGAGAGAGAGAGAGAGAGAGAGGAGGTGAAGAAGGTGGGTGGTGTCATGTGACACACGGTGGTGGGGTGCGTTGTGGCACAGAAGAGAGAGAGAGAGAGAGAGAGAGAGAGAGAGAGAGAGAGAGAGAGAGAGAGAGAGAGAGAGAGAGAGAGCAGTGACCCCACCCTGGCCCAGGGCACCAGTGGTAACCACATTGTGCAGCCGTACTCGGAGGTACTCGTTCTCCCCGGGTACTCGTTCTCCCCGGGCTCGTAGTCATCATGGTCTTGCGAGGCTCCTTCTCTCGCCTCGTTCTTCCGCTGGTCTTTCCAGTCATTGTTGCTTCGTTAATTATTATCGTGGTCACGTTCGTGATGATCGCTTGTTCGTATTCATTGTGACTTTTATGACTTGGTAAGATGTAACATGAGTTCGATTTTTTTTAACGGTGTGTGTGTGTGTGTGTGTGTGTGTGTGTGTGTGTGTGTGTGTGTGTGTATGTGTGTGTGCAGCAGAATACATTCATTTCTATGATTTTTTCCTCCCAGTCGGGTAGATGTTATATGTATTTTTCTTCTCCTTTTTACTATGTTTGTTTGTTACCGTCTCTTATCTTCTCCCTTAACGTTATCTTCCCTCCGGACTTACTACATTGTTCGTCTGCGTCAGTTGCTACTCTTTTCCGTGTTCCTCCCCTCCTCCCTCCCTCCCCCATCCCCCCCACTTTCACCCTTTTTATGAACGGCTCCTCTTCTGCCTTCAACGTATATCCATCACACTTTCTTTTCCACGCCTAACTGTTCCCTTCTGGACCTTCTCAAAATCCTTACTCTCTCTCTCTCTCTCTCTCTCTCTCTCTCTCTCTCCCTAGTAAAGAATAGGTTCCTGGTTGAGGTCAAGTCCCTGATGAGCCTGGGTGTTCACGGGTATACAAGATGCCAGTAGCGTCGCGGAGGAACACGAGCACGCAACTCCATAAGTAAGACATGCGGTGACCGACCGCTACGCGCTAGCCCCGGCCCAGCATTGTGTGGTGGTGAGGAGGAGGAGGAGGAGGAGGAATCTTGTCGTAGGTTAGGTTAGGTCGGGGTTGGGTAAGAGTAGGTCTTCTCCCGGTGGGCGGGGATTGGTCAAGCAAAGTTGAGGCGGGGCAGCGGTGCGGTGTTTGTGGTAGTGGGAGGTGGCGGAGAAAATGCCAGTAGTGCAACACATTCCATGACCTCCGCACCCCCTCCTGTCTCCCCCTTACCTATTTTCCCCTAACCCCTCCACCTCCTCCTCCTCCTCCTCCTCCTGCCTCACCCTATCTCCGCCAGAAAGGGAGAGAAGATGAGTAAGGGAAGGATGACAGAGATGGGTAATGTAGAAAGAATAGGGAGTGTAGAGGAGAAATTCATGTGGACGTGTGTCAGCCTACATAGGAACTCGGGGCAAGGTGGAGTGCTGTATGATGCACACACACACACACACACACACACACACACACACACACACACACACACACACGGTGTGTGTACAGAGAAGCAGTGTTGTGAGGGGAGGGAGTTGGGGGGAGTTAAGCAAACATGTCATGTTCTGGTTGATGTGGTGTGCTGAGGCAAGTGTGGCCGGCCTTGGGGTGTGCAAGGAGGACCTTATTATAAGGCGGGAGTCATGCACGTGTGTGCGTCCGATACTGTCAGGAGGGTCGTTCGTCTGTGTGTGTGTGAGAGAGAGAGAGAGAGAGAGAGAGAGAGAGAGAGAGAGAGAGAGAGAGAGAGAGAGAGAGAGAGAGAGAAGTAGATAGACATAGACACTGACCGACAGACAGTTGGACACATGAAATGAGAACGGAGAGCTTGAGCCACTTCAACCGCCGGCTATATTTTTTTCTCTCCCGAGTAATAACTCTTATAGGCGTGAGTCAGCCATGCAGCAGGTGCAGGGCGTCGGCCAGGGGAGGCAGCAGTGAGGGAGCAGGAGCTGGTGGGGAGGTGTAGGAGTACACTGTGTTGTGGCCGGCAGAGATAGGTACTACCCTTCCACACTTACCTCCTCTCCCATACTGCTTGCCCACCCCCTGCCTCTCTACCTCCATCCCCTGCCTCTCTACCTCCATCCCCTGCCTCTCCTCCTCCATCCCCCAGTCTTTCCACCTCCGTAACTTAGCAAGACCATTAACACTTAGGATTTACTGACACGCGAGACATACTGGTTTCATCATCGGTAAGAGAGGTAATGTTGGATTATGGTTGGTCATGTAACAGCCAAGCAGACAGGCAGGCAGGCGACGATGACCAGGTGTTGGTGGAGAGCTTGGCAGACATTATCTGTTCGGTCGTTTCCGTGATCACTATTCTCATTAGCTCTGGTGTGTGTAGTGACCACCAGCGTACGAGAGCCACCTGTCTGATGTCCCTCCACACTCCCAGGACTTGGCTCTCCTCGTGAAGTATACTCCCTGCCAGGGAGGGATAGCCACACCACCTGCTCCTCCCTGTGATCCATACGGGGTCTTCCCTTCCCCGCCCTTGTGGTAACTATTTGTGGATTATATTTAGATATTTCGGTCCGAGTTGGCAAGTCTGTGGCAATTGCCTTGCTGTTCAGAAGTATTGTACTGCAGTGGTATAGGCATGGGCGCAAACGAACCAGAGCCGATATCCCAGTACTTCACCGATACTCTCCATTACTTCACCGATACTCTTCAGTACTTCGCCGATACTCTCCAGTACTTCGCCGATATATTAGCGCGCAGTCGATACCCCGTACCTTGACGATGTCCTCGTCCACAGCCGATACCCCCAGCACTTCCGGTCTGGTGGAAAGGAACGCCATTCTGCCTGTCTATTAGAATGAACACAAACAGTCCAGAGCTGAGGCGCTCACTTGCTCCTCACAAACCAGTCTAAATTCCGGCTTAGTTGCGTGAATTCCGGTTCCGTCTCGCCAGCTGCTTAACCCTCCTTGAGCGCTACGGTACGACCCTTTTTTTTTATCACGATGGTACGACTCGCGAAGTATGACGGTATGACCCTTGAACGCGACTGTACAGCCGTATTTCGCTACGATGGTATGACTCTTGAGTATGATGGTACGACCCTTGAGCACAACGGCTCTGCCCTTTGAGCACGACGGTGTGCGATCCATGTGCACGACAGTGCGACCCTTGAGCGTAATGGCTTAGCCTTTCACTGTCAGGTCTGAAGGCCAAGCCATCAGGCTGACTGATCGTACTGTCGTCCTCAAGAGGTGGCCAGAGCGGTAGCGTCCCGTTCAAGACTGAAATATTATTTACTGTTATATTATGCACACAAAAAGAAAAAAAAAATGCAGTGTCAGTGGTTCATTATTTCTCACGATTTCAGTCAAATATTGAATGCTGTCTGAAGTTACATTGTGTTCCACCTCATCTCGAACTTCTGTACTGGCTTGTGAGTGGAAAGATAGATATTTTGTAAGAGTTTATAGCTATAGGAGGAAAAACGAGGGAGATAAGACAGACTTAGAGATATAGGAGGTACGAGAGGGAAGATATGACTGATAGCTAGGGGAATGCCCGTGTTTCAGGAAACATGCTTCGCGTTGCACCTCACCTGCCACACAGCTGCTGTGTTGAGTGCACCGCTGCAAGAGCTTAGTCACGTATTGCATATTAGCACCCCAGCCCCACGCTGCATCATCGCCCCCACCTTCCCCCATCTTAACACTACACTTTACCATCCCTGCTGACCCCCTCCCCCGCAGCCTGTTACACCTCTGCTGCCCCCAGCTTGCTGCACCTATGCCGTCCACCAGCCTCCTACATTCTACCGTCCTTGATCCCTTGCCTGCTAGCTAAACCTCGGCGGAATGCTGTTGTCGTACACTGGCACCACCAAACAACCACAACACCATCCTCGTAATTGATCCATCCAATCCCGGTAGCCTGCGCTCATAGGCATACGTACAAGCATGTACACGCATACACATAGCTAACGTGTACATATATATATATATATATATATATATATATATATATATATATATATATATATATATATATATATACTTACAGACATACTCAGAGTCACACGTTCTTTTGCATACACACTCACGGGGAGGGGGTGTAGTTCCTCACACACTACAGTTCACACTCAAAGGTTGTAGTATTCCTTATGTGGACTGGTGAAACGTAGCAGGGGATCACACTTAAAGTTAATGGGACTTGGAAATCGAGGGTTCATGACCCATCTTAGGTTCGTTATGCCTTCCATGTTCTCGTGCATGTTTTGTCTTGTGTCCTGTACACCCCTGTATGCCTAGGATACAATCCGTGCTATTTTGCAAAGGCCGAGTGTGTCTTCCATGCCATCTTAGAGTAAGCATAGTAAGGTCTTTATGCCCCACTTTTTGTATCGCATCTCATGGTTTTTGTAGGTCTGGAAGGACTTCCAGGACCCTGGTCTTTTACTACCCCCTGTTTCTACCCCGCGCAGCCGTGGCATACTCTGCCCCAGGATTCCCATGGGTCCAGTAAGAAGACAGTTTGCTTTAATGCAGTGTAGACGTATCGGTCAGAGGGAAGAGGTTGGCCACCTGAGTTACTTTGGGCAAGAAGGTTTCGGATCCCCCTTACGTAGTTATCTGTACTAATATTGATACTGGTTTAGTGTACCCTTGATGGATTATTCTCTCTCTCTCTCTCTCTCTCTCTCTCTCTCTCTCTCTCTCTCTCTCTCTCTCTCTCTCTCTCTCTCTCTCTCTCTCTCTCTCCGTTATCACCAGGAGTCCAGATACCAGGGGTGTATGTTTAGAACGGGAGTAGTAAAACAGGTGTTTCCGAGAACCGTGTTATATTTGCGATGCTCTGGGCGGACACGAGCCAGACGACTCATGCCGGTTGATAGGCAAGGATTTGCCTAGTTCCACCCCACCCACCCAACCTCCCTCCAGCAGCCACAGATTTGGTGTGGGGGTTCTCTCTCCCTCAAACAACCCTGCCTATGTAGTCTCCCTCACCACCACCAACAGCAGTCACTCCCCAACACCTTACCCCACCCCCACTAACACCACCGCCGTCACCACCGGTCAGTCTCCAACACTCTTCTACCACCACCACTAGTTAATTCTCATCACCCTTCCCACTACCTCCTCCACAAACCAATCCCCCACACCACCACTATCAGTCACTCTTCAACAGACACGCCCTCAACCTGTCTCTCCACTCCCCATCCACGCCCACAGACCCACTTCCATACGCGGTACTTTGATTCTTATCCAGAGTTATCTTCACGAACACCGCCCCGAGGCAGCAGCACCCTCACTACACCCCCAACATTTACCCCTCTCGCTGCACCTTCTGCAACCGAGCTGTGACCACCGGCACACTGACAAACGAGCATGGGATTCGAACAAAACGTAATATTTGTAACACTGAAAATTCGCCGCATCCGACCAGTTGGTGAAAATGTAACGTAGGACAAGACACACACACACACACACACACACACACACACACACACCATCTGCGCAACCACACGACCGACAGAAGATAGTCATGACGCGCTTCCACACACCCTCAGCTGATGAACGATACAAGCCACCGATGACGAAATAGAAAGCCGCAGAATTTTCGAAAGAGTGGGTGAAGGAACTAATAGACAACGGGGAAAGGCTGCAACATTCATTCCGTATGTGGTTCTAAAACCAGTGGAGAAAAGATCTAAAATCTCGCTCACAAGGTTTACAAAGGAAACACTACATCACTCGGTAGGTAATCATGCTGAGAACCATGAGAAAGCAAGCAACATCTTCGCTTGTAACAGGTGGCGGAAGCAGGAACCAACGGGAAGGAACAGAGAAAAGATACTGTAGAAAACAGATGAAGAAACATGAAGAGAAACCAACTGTCTTTTACAGACAGTTCAATTTTTTCTTTCTCCTTCATTATCAGTTGAAATGCTTCGTTCGCAATACAGGACCTGAGAATGAAATTATTTGACGTGATTTCACTTTGGTCAGCTGTTCACCTCCGTTCATTTATGAATATGGTAACAACTGTACGGAAAATTTGTGGGACTAAAGCATACAGTGAATATAATAAACGAGAGATTATGGGATATCAAATCATCGTTTGTAATTAACTAACATGAGAACACTACCAGTCATATACGTTAACAAGGTCTGAAGCAACAGCATCTGCAGTGATGAAATTACCCAAAGTAATATCTCTGTATATTAAGAATTCCACCTTTCATTCCATTGAAATTGGCGCCACTGTACGTAAGCGTATGCATGCGGCAGAAGCAAAAAAAAAAAGATGTAATATTTTGCATTGCAAGGCATTGATTACAGGAAATAAAACCATCATTCCCGCTTAACGAACGCTAGCTCAGAACATCACCCCATTCATGTGCGAATAACAGGGTCAGAACTGGTTGAATCTGGGGGAACCCCAATGATGAAATTTCTCGACCTGATTTCACTTCAAATCATCTGTGTTCTGCATTAGGTACCCATAAGAAGAAAAGAAATTGCGACTGTGTACTATTCATATACCTGCAAGAGAAAAAAAAAAAATGATGTAATATAACAGAAGTGCTAATTTCGAAACATAATACCGTCGTTTTTCATTAACGAACAACTCGAACATCCTCCAATCATGTACGAATAACACGGTAGGAACAACGTTGGGCTGTGTATAGCAGCGTTTTTCTGTATGAATAGGAATTTTTCTTTTATTTCGTCCCTTTTTGCCTGCATTTCGCTGGTCTGGTTTAAAGAAAAAAGAAAAAAGAAAACAAGTAGTATACCACATGTAGAGTAGGGTAGGTAAATGAGATTGCGTTGCGTGGAGGTTGGCGGTGTTGACTGGGCTTAGGCTAGTTTTTGAAAGACGCGCAAATAACCCACAGAAGTAGGTGACCTAGGTGCCTTGCCAGCCTACAGGCGAGATGGTCGGGCAGGGAGGGAGAGAGAGAGAGAGGCTCGGGCACCCACATGATCTTTGCAGCCACACGGGGCCAGCCATCACACACACACACGAAACCAAACCTTGAGTTCTTTATACAAAGAAATTGGTGCAAAGAAATATATATATCCCATTCATTATATATCAATGATGGCGATATGTCTAAAAATCTAAGATTCTGGTATAGTGATATATAATTTTTTCTCTAACGCTGTCTCCTTCAACCCAGCGAACATATGAAAAGATTAGCAAGCTAACCTTGCAATATTTCGTATGGCAAGATGTTATCACGCTCACATACTGAGTAATGCGGGTATTAACCTGTTCACGCCAGCTGCTGCTAGAGAGAGGGAGGTGTGGGAGGAGGCCACCACACCAAGGACTGATGGGGGGTACTGGAGAGGAACATTTGTAAGCAGAGGCCAGTGTGGGAATAGTGACTGTAGGCTATAGAGGATAACGTCTGTTCAGCAGTTCACTAGGGTAATCAGGGATATTTTTCTTTCGTTTTTTTGAACAGTAACATGCCCCCCCCCCAAAAAAAAAAAAATATGGGTAGGTTGCATGACTCTCTCTCTCTCTCTCTCTCTCTCTCTCTCTCTCTCTCTCTCTCTCTCTCTCTCTCTCTCTCTCTCTCCACACACACACACACACACACACCAGGTCATAACATGAAATTAAAGATGATACTTCTTCGAGTGTATAGAAAGAAGTATTATACAGTGTAAGAGTCGTGAATGAATGGAATAAACTGAACGAGGAAATAGTAAAAAAAAGAATGCATACACAAGGTTAAAATGTAGTATGATAAGTGGAGATGTTTTAAGAAATGTTGCCTTACGAGTGTAAAACTCCCTCCCTGTACAATACAGTAAGTGATTACACACACCTGTGTACAGCTTCCCGTACTATGCAAATAGGTAATTACACACACGACCGTGGAATTCTTTCTTTATTTTGTACAGTTAGGTAATTGCAAACAAGTGATCACTCTCACGAGTGCAGAATTCTCTTTCTTTTGTTTACAAGTAATTGCACACACACACACACACACACACACACACACACACACTGGAATGTACAGTGTGTGTGATGTAGATTTACGTACGAGTATTCTTTGAGCAATTAGCAATCCAGAAACACAAACTAGACATTTATCATTTCCAGTTTTAATACTTAACCGAAATGCTGTCTTGTGCCTCGGTGCAGTACACTATCATGCTGCGCAGTTTTTTTATGGCAGTCTTAGTACACTCGTATTTCATCATTGGTATGTCTGATAACAGTTCAGAGGAGAGAGTGCATTACTTTTGTTAGATGGACGTTTGATTTTAGCTGATGATATTCGGTAACCTCCACCCTGATCGCTGGAGATATTCACAGTGGCCACACGCCGACCACCCATTCCCTCTTGAGCGCACCCAGACATGCAAGACTGTGCCATAACTCCAAGGATCATAATGGCTAGTGTATCGTGCACCATATCATAGACGATGCTGTGCTATTCATGGTTGTTTATATGTCCGTGCTTTCTACCGATAGACCTTACCTCTCTGCTCTATGCCTCTCCTCGCCTTAAACAAGACCTGTTCACCATCACGAGCTGTCTTACCACATTAATTTATTCTTGGCTGATACAGTTCAGATTAATAGCACTGACCGGCAGGGATATCCTCTTCCGACACCATTCCTTCGAAGACCCAGACCTTGGACGAAGGTGGTTGTTTAAGACTGAAAATCTTCGCGTTTGTGATTTTTTATTTCGAAAGCCGAAAGAGGCTAGACGCATCTCTGGCTGGTCCTGTCATGGAGTGCATGAACCGACAAGGAAACTGCCAAAAGTCGGGATGGAATTCCAAGAAGAGAAAGTAGGACTTGTTACACGTCTGTAAAAGGAGTGAGTGGGTGTAAGGTTAAATCCGATCCAGACACGTCTTCTTAGATGTACGTTTCTATAGGTGTCTGTCCATTTATTGAAAAATTAGTGAGGGACTCTGTGTCCGGAACTGGGTCAAGGAGTAGGCCAGACGAGATCTAGAAGTGTAATGTATGGATTCTTTAGTCATGGAAGCAGTTGAGGAGATAGTAAGATTCCAAGAAGGAATTAAACTGGATGTATGATATGAACTAAATACCACATTCAAATTACCAGTTATTTTGATGACAAATGCTAACAAGTCACCGACTCGGGTTAGTATATTAGGATAAGGATAAAATTGGGAAGAGAAAAATATGAATGAATTTGTACTTAAGCACACTAATGATGCTAAACCAAGAAGATACAGTAAGCTGTAGAAACTACTAGTGAACTTGACAGAACTTATGTTCCAAATATTGCGCGGATTTATTATACTTAGGTGAGGTTAGTGTAGATGCAGTGTATGTACGAAGACACACAGGAGAGATTTTTGTATTGTAAGGAGTTACAGCGTGTGTAAATCTAGATATAAGCAAATGGGAGAATGCTTGCAGAAGCAGTTTAGACTGGGCTACAGTTTGTTGAAGAAAACGGGCACCAGAGAAGAAAAAAAGTAAGAATTTTTGACAGCAGTGTATAAGATGGCGAGGACTGCAGCGAGTAGAGAACAAGGAACTAAGAGGAGATGAACGTTACATTATAGGTCAGCTTTAAGCCCATTCTCGTCTGTGATGTTAACAGGCGTCTTACGTGGAGGAATGCGGAGAGATTACTTATGAAACAATGCTTACTGCTGAGAAATAAGACACGCAAATTAATACAGGAAAAGATGAGAGCGCATCTAGCAAATGGGGAAAAAGACAAGATCTATAAAGTATAAATGTTCACCCGTGAAATAGGATGGCTGAACTTAGTGGCGGTGAGAATTAGTGACGAAAAACCCTTTATATCGTAGTTAGACCAGTGTATTGGGACGGAAGAAAAACTTCGGTGATGCAGAGAAAAGAAAACAGTACACTTACAAGTACAAAACTGAGGAAAAGGACCTATTACAAGCACGACTGGTGCTTTCAACAAACGATGCATCATTTGGGGAGGAAGATCTAAAGGACTAACCCCTTAGTCGCAATAGGTGCAGCATACATCTATGTTTGTTGTATATGTATGTATATCAAGTGGGTAGTTAGCCTGATTTAAGCTCAAGCTGAGCCAGGGTTAGTACCATCGCTCAGTGCGACCTCAAAACGGGTGCATTTCCCTAGATCTTTCTGCTCTAATTTTCGGATGATACTAAGCGTTAGCTCGCTTGAGCCGCGGAAATTGCATTTCGAATCCTTGTCTGATTCTCGAAAAGATTAATTTTGTAGTCAAACACAAGTAATGTCGCCACCCGAAAATTGGCTTGGAGCGCAGTCTTTGAACCGTTATCCAACCACTACTTGCATTTTACGATCGAACTCTTAGTATCCTTGACTGGAGCATTATAGTTCAGGGACAAGACTCTATGCCTTTAAGTTTGCGTTGACCTAGTTACCCATATTTTTACGCTTTTTGCCAATATTTTGCATTATGTATACTTATTGCTTTGGTTTTATGCAGCTTTTGGACCAAATGACTGTGGATGATACTCGAACGAGCTCTGATGAACTGGTTGTCACAAAACCTTGACCTGAAATCAGGTTAAACTAGCTCCTTCCTGAAAGAAATTGACGCCATCCAACCACACCCAGTCATGACATACCGTGTGTGAGGGGCGAGCCGAAATGGCTTCGTCAGTGACTCAACACTCTCATGCACCAACAAAACTAGTGCGAACCGGCAGGAGTTATAGGGAAAATCCATTGGAGGTGTTGTCTCGCTACCGCTATGTGAGTTTGATACAACCAGGTCCTACTGTTTGAAAGTCTGTAGCGCTACCATGGACTTATCTTACTTCTCCCCTTTGGACTCTGTTAAGGAATGTAGGTGTTTAGGCTGCAACTCGCACTTTTTTTTATGTACCATTACTTAGCAGTGAGGTTATATATTGCGTAATCTCTAAGGAGAAAATAGTTATAGTTATCAGAGGTGTGAGCTATTGGTTTGTTTCTGTAGCTTACTAAAGACAGCATAATTCCAAGAATGAGAAACAGATAAATGAGAACAGTAATTGCCATGCATCACCTAGGACTTAAGCTCTCATAGCTGGAAGTTTTTGAATGTGCCGCTACTTGACTCCCTTTTCACTGTACGTTTAACCCTATTTAAGTCTCGCATGTTAGGATCCGTTCATTTTGTTTGTTTTACGTGGTTTTAGGTGAATTCGCCGATTTCTCGTTCAATGTACCTAATATTACCTTACTCGGCCGACTTCGTTGTAAGTACCAGAAATCTTGAGAACCCGTCAAAATACACATAAACAACTAACTTGGTAAAAACCAAAAATTAGTAGCGATGGTCTAGCCAAAGCGAGTAATATCAGAGTATTCGACTTGAAGGTTCTACCTTCGTTTTTAATCAAAATGTTGTTTCACCATCGCAGGTTAACGTGAAAACCTTACATTACGAAATCTGTGATGATGTGATCCCTGATGAACAACGCTGCTAGAAAAATTGTCACATTTTTAACTCGCATGTTGAGAATCCTGCTTTTGACCAGTTGAATTCTAATTAATTGTTGCTGTGTAGTGTCATGTTGCATGGCTACATTAACATTAAATCCAACAATACATTTGACGGGAATTTAATCTAATATACTGCACGCACTTTTACAAATAGAGCGTATCCTTAATTCTATTAATGTCGTATCTACTGTTGAGAGCGTAGTCATCTAGTTATCCCGGTGGACTGATTAATACTATTCGTTTAGTAAATGACATATTTTGAATGAATCTTAAAGAGCAAAGTACACGAAAGGTCCTCACATGGAGTACTTCCGTCTCAAATATCAAGGTGACATTAAGGGAGTCGGCTTTGTAGTAAGAGTTAATAACTGATAATTACCAGCCTGAAAATAGCCTAAAAGTTAATAACTAATAATTACCAGACTGAAAATAGCCTAAGACCCAACAGCACTTCAGGCGAGGTGCGGCAGGCGCCGTGCCTCTAAAGGTTAATCACTTATGGCCGGAAAGAACCGATTGGGTGAAGGCATGTGGCAGTGGCCGTTCATTCCACCTTCACGACTACGGCTCCTTGCTCCGCACAGCTGTGGACCACCTTGTGTTACTGGTGTATAGCACTTAGACAACCATGCAGACGAATAAAGTGAAGCGAATATGACACGAAAAGGTGAATATTACAACTTAAAAGGACATGCAAAATATGCTAACACAAGTTTACTTAATGCATATTGCTTTTCTTCTTACCGGAGGAACATACGTACTCTCCGTGCGTGGCTGTTTGTACCTTTTAAGTCGAAAGGTTGATGCTTATCACTCTAACCATAACGGTGTGAAGCCTAGTTAGATCCATTGCTCTAGACCACTTTGCCTTCGCTTAGGGGCTTCATGGTCAAGGTTTGGCCCAGGGCCCAAGACCACTCAGTCAAGGTCTGGCCCCAGGGCTACTTTGTCAAGGTCTGGCCGAGCGCCTTTTAGCTTCGGCACATTTGCATGTGTATGCCCTATATTTACGGCTGATGTTAATGCAAATGCAACTAAACGGATTCCAAGAAGGGCAAGAGGTCGGGTGTCTTGGTGAGGGGAAGAAATGGTGTGGAGGCAGGCTGTGTTTCGGGGTACAAGGCCTCTGGTAGGGCTCGAGAATGTTAGGTTGGAATGAAAATACTCCTGGAAAGAACTGGGTTGGCGGGAAGGGATCGGACGGATATGGGCCGCAAACTAAGGAATAAGTCGGGTTTAGGCTACAGATTATCATGACAATTTTGTAAAAGAACACAGGCACAGACGCAGGATACAAATGGGCTGCACACATTTTGCTCAGTTGACTCATAAGGAACAGTGAATTTCCCCATATTTTACGAGCAGATAGCATAGTACAGATTGCGATTGACATTTGTATTTGTTGCTTCTGAATATCATATTGTTGACATTTGTCCTTATAGGATAATGATTAGGTTAACATCTGTGGGTCAGTCAACGCCTGCTTACTTTTATACAAATTTTTGCTTGAACTATGTGATGAAGAATGTATGTGAAAAGATGATCGAAAATGGGAATCTGACACTCAGATCTGGTTAATGCAAGTTCTAATAAGTTAAGAGAGTGATAGCACGTAAGAACGTGATTATTTTTGCATGGTTATGCAGGATATTTGTGTTACTGCTGGGTTAGAGGTAAAGGATGCACTTCTTACTGGTATCCTTGAGATGATTAAGTGAAAAGTGTCAGAGATGGGTGAGGCCTTGTACGCTACGGATCTCTATGATTAAGAAGTTTGCATGAACCGTACACGCAGTTTTCTTGCACCTCTTGTTTTCATACCATGATTTATTGTTTCCCTCGTTAGATTTCTGAAATCTAGCATTTGTTTCGATCTCTTAAACGTGCCAATGAAATATTTATGTACTTGATTCAGTGCTGGGAAATTTCCATTGTCTTAATGTTCATGCTCTGCGTGTGAACAAGAAAGGAGACACCTGCACAAGCTGTAATTACTGGCTTGTGGGCCATAATGCCAAGGTGTTATGAGCTTGTGGCGGGGATGTGGTGTGGTACTTAGGTAAAGGAGGACTGTGGGCTAATGGGAAGGCTATGGGTTGGTGGTAGGGTAGGGTAAGCCTGTAGGTAGGCTGGTGGGAGGGCACTGAGATAGTTGTAGGGTAGGGTAGGACTTTGTGGCTGGTGGGAGGGTTGTGGGAGGATGGTATGGTAGGGTAGGACTGTGGTCCTCAACATAGCACCCACCACGCGTCGTCCCCGACAAGAGGCATCTCAGGCCGCTTCCACCCCCGCGACTGACCTCTTTTCCCCGGGCCAGTCAGCCATCATACCGCAGGCTCGACCCTCCCTACCTCCCTCCACGGAAGAGGTAGTAAGGCCGCACGCTGCTGCGGCAGTGTTGGTGCCGCAGTGAGTGCCGCCGGTGGGACGTTACAGCGCTTCCAGACCATGGTCCAGCTCACGGTGCCTTGCTCAGCCCCTGGTGAGTCACTAGCCGACATAAACATGTGTGGATCGAAGAGGAAACGAAACATGGAAGTCACTGTCCATTGTGTTAGGGATCCCTACTTATTGGAGTGCCTTCGCATCAGCTGCTTGACCCTTAACCTTCCTGCGCCTCCATCTTCTAGCCTCTACGCCAAAAATATTTACGGTGACGATTAAAGACAAACTGTCGTCTCAGAAGTGAGTTCCCTGAAGACGTCGTATCACCTGGTGATTTCCTCGCCCAAGAACTACGTCAGTCGTACTTGTTTTAGTATTGAAATACATAGTGAAAATGAGGCCATTGTTCGCATCTTCGTCAGGCTACCTCGCAAAGTAGGAATATGGCAAATGCGCATGGATGGTTTAGTCTTTTAAACGCTCTTCGTGATGCGTCATTATGAAATGGTGCGGAGCACTTGAGTTAAGAGAAACATTAAGAATTGATGTGTATGTATCGATATCTTGCTGCATAGAAGCCGGTTAATCTACTTTTTTTCGACTGACAACCTTACCTAGTTATGTGTGTTTACACCTCCACTGTGGAGGCTTGAGTGTGTATCGACAGGACAACGACTGTTATAATCCATCAGCGTACGCCAACATCGACCTCCCTATGGTGGGTAACGGTCGCTTTATATATATATATATATATATATATATATATATATATATATATATATATATATATATATATATATATATGTGTGTGTGTGTGTGTGTGTGTGTGTGCAAAAAATGAAACACGATAAGTTCCCAAGTGCACTTTCGTGTAATGACCACATCGTCAAGGGAGATACAAGAATGAGATAGAAGACGTAGAACATTCAAGGTGATATACAAGAAGAGACGTAGCTGGGACGCCACTGATAAACAAGCGTTACCGAATGATGGTGTTCGGGTTGTGTTCGGGTCTGACATGCCCATCATAAATTCTTTATGCGGACAAGAAAGGAAACTTTATATGTATATACTGCCAGCTGCCAGGTTTAGATAGTTTTTAACATTAAATTTAATATTTTGTGTAATATAACGCTCCGATGTATGCAAGAAAAAAATACCCCTTCAAAATACATCTTAACATGTTATCGAAGAACTTTTTGACTGGAAGGGGGAGGGCCCAGGCTGGAGGCATAGATGCTTCTTATTATGTATTCAGTAGACCAGAAGATGCAAGTGTTAGGTCGGTACCATCAGCCACAGGCGAAATTTGTACCATAATAAAGTTCCGCCGAGAGAGGTGTTAGGTAAGCCGAGCTTCTCTCTCCTCCCCGGGTGGGTCTGGCCAATGAGCGTGTTCCTCGCGGAGGTTGTCTCGGCCAGGAGGAAGCGCTTGACATGGGAGATCGAAGTGCCGCTCTTAACTAGGTTGTACCAACTGATAATCCGTGGGCCACAGGATCTTGAAAGAGTTGCTTCATGCTCAAAAGTGTCATGCCTAAAGAGGAGCATATTTAGCAGGATAATACATCTGAGTCCATCTTTACATTTGAATAATGATCCAAATCTTGCTCTCTACATGAGGCACATTTGTGCATTCACACTTTGCACGTGAACGATTATTCGATGTGGATTAAGTAGTGTTACAAACCAGTTTCAACGCTTGTTTAGAAGAGAGTGAAAAGTTTGTATATAAGATGCTTAACTAAGAATTGAGTTGATTACTGCGGGCCTTTGGCGGTCATGAACTCCAAAGAATCTACAACGTTCGTTCAGTGTTAAAGATTAATGATAGAAAAAAAAGGTGTTTGATACTTCAGTATTTGCTAAGACAAGGGAACAGAATTTTAATTCAGCAGTGGGTAATACCATATGTGGTAAAGTATACTGTATACATAGAGTTGAACTCTAGATTTAAATCTACTTGTTGACAATTGCTCGCTCTCACTACCAGTTGGTAAATATTGTTCTTAACAAAGGAATACAGTTTGCATATTTGTATTATGGGCATTTTCATGCTTCCTGTGTGATACAGTTGTAAATGAAGCTGAAATACACATGCAGCGTATAGTTCAGCATGCATGACTAATATTATTCAAGCATTGTACTTTGAACAGAGTGTAAAATAAATTTTCTTTTTTTTAGGAGACAGCCAAGAAGATCAGCTAGTGTCGGATGATAAGCCGCCCATCTGGCGCAGTATGGGCGTGCGGTGGCGGGTGGTGTGGGCGGCCGTGGGCGTGGTGTTGATGATGGGTGTGGCCTCCCTGGCTGTGAGGAGCGTCGCCCGTTTTCAGCACCTGCAGGCAGTGGTCAGCCCAGCCTTCTTCACGCAAGGTCAGATACATTAATCAAAGTGTCTGTTTCGCCAATACTTCGTGAGACATTTAAGTGGTGTAGAGAGTTTGAGCAGGTTTATGTGTAGAAAGTCAGGATATGTGTTTCACGTGTCTTTTACCCCAGTTGGGCTCCCTCGCTATTCTTTTTCCCCTCTTAAGATCCTTATCATTTTATTTCCCCCCCACCCCATCCCCCTCATTCGTCTTTCCTCAATGACTTGC
The DNA here is from genome assembly GCF_036320965.1 of Panulirus ornatus. Classification (NCBI taxonomy): domain Eukaryota; kingdom Metazoa; phylum Arthropoda; class Malacostraca; order Decapoda; family Palinuridae; genus Panulirus; species Panulirus ornatus. Next base: position 24,273,890 of record NC_092271.1, on the reverse strand, counting down.
ATCATTCAGCCTTCCAAACTTTACCATCCTCTCATCTTCATACTCCATAAACCCCGGAGTATCCGACATGTAAACATTATACCGTACATCCTCCTTACTATTATCCGCAATAACTTCATTGTTACTCCGCCTGCCCCTTGTCTTACTCGTACCACCTAAAAGATATTTCTCGTTTCTTTTATTATGTCCAGCTCTTCATCTGAGCATTTCTTTGTTTACTTTCTGTTCCAAGTCGCTCTTGTCTTACTTTTTTTTGCTCGTCTTACTTTTTTTTGCTCTTGTCTTACTTTTTTTTTTTTTTTTTTGAGGGGTGGGTGTCCTTTATGTAGACCCCGTGTACTGATCTGCTGCTTAAATTCCGTCCTGAGGATCTAGTCTGCCAGACTGTTAATGCTGCTGGTCTCCATCTGTCAGTATGTTGTGCAAATTGGCTGGCCTGGTAACCTTAGGAAAGACGGTATTTAGGGGTTCCCGAAGTATAGTTACAAGTGCTCCCTCTTTGCATTCCACAAAGAATCACAGCTTCTTGTCGAATCTGATGTCCACAATTTACCACGTCATAAGGGAATCGTGGTCAGACATGTTGCCTTTCCACAGAAAGAAAACCTAGAGCTTCTTTGGGGAGCCTCTCCGCCACTTAACTTTCACTCTTACGGTCTCTCACGCTTTTGCCGACTGTGTAGAGCAACGCTATTGGCCTGTTGGAGCTTGACTCGAGTGAACTTTATATTTTTATCTTTTTTATCGCAGAGGGATGAATGGGAGAATGTAGAAACCACTAGAAAGTGTACGCACGTTCTAGGGAGAATGCCAAGTATTATGATAGCAGAAGAATGTAGTTTCAAGCCTCTTATTAGGCTGATGTATGAGCATAATCGAAGATACTGACAAGTGATGTGAACAGACGGCGCCTCCCTCCCCCTTCCCGTACGAAAAGATAAGGCCTGGGGTTCTCAGATTATTCACCTATTAAATGTTCCCTGAACAGTTGGTCATAGATATGGAGGTCAGTGTAACAAAATCTTTCATCATGGTCCGTGCACTCCACACCGTCATTAAGCGGCCACAGGCTGACTTGGTTTTAACCCACCCACTGACCGCTAGAACCTCAGCTGCTTCAGGCTGTGGTCTCGGTGGTCCGCTACTATACATAATCACTGCTCCAGGACGCCTTTTACAAAGTTGTAGCTATTCTTCTAGTCCTTTCTTATTTTCACGCACTGGCTTCGTAAACTAAGAACAGATTTATTAAGTGTTATGGTTACAAGTTTACTTTCATATCGGCAGTTTGTACCCACAAGAGCCGCGAGGATGGAGGATCCTCAGACACTGTTCTGGATAAACACCATATCCACATTTCTAAACGAAGGTGAAACTGACTCGTTATCTAAAATGATAGAATATAGATTATGAGAAATAACCTGAAGGCTAGCCTCCAAATGGTAAACCTCTTTATATATACGATAGAATGCACCGCAGAGAACAAAGGAAACTAATGTGTTTGAATATGATGGACATTCTTTAATCTTGGACAAACATGAATGTCACAACATGGAACTTAAAACCACGATCCCCCTCCCCGCACACCTTTATCCGGATAGGTGTGGCTTCCTTGATTACTTGTGATTACCTGTTTGTGCAATACGATGAAGAGAGTGTCTCCCATTAGAACAGTCTAATAGAAGCCAGTCTCAAAACTTTAAATCGCGTTATATAATCTTTTGAAACTTAATGATAATGTCCTACCGATGACAGTGCACTTCTAATTATGAAAACCCCGCAAGTGTGTGTGTGTTCATTCGGCCGACTGGTTTTGCTTCGTATATCTGTGTGATTCTAGTGCAGCGTTTTTTTTTTTTCCGTGCGACATTGATAAAAAAATTTTCAGCCACGGTAAAATATGGATCATTTCTTGTTTTTTCATGAACATTCGTGTGATTCAAGATATTCACACATGCCGTATCATAGGTGCATTATAAACATACTACTATATGTAGCGAACGAACTATGAAAAAAGTAGTGAATCAAACAGAACCGATCGCTCTATAACCTTTTCTAGTTATTTATGACAATGAGATCAAGACGTGGGTACGATACAATGTCTCATTCAGAAGTGTGTTAAGACTCAATACGTGATTCGACAGAATGATTGAAACGACCTTGACCATGAGGAGCATCCATCTAGTGGATGACTATTTGTTTTACGAAGGAATGGAAGTATGGCGGACAGCGGCTTAATGTAACAAGTCCTCAGTTCAACCAACTGAGGTGGTGATCTGGTCAAGTTTTCAGTGATTGTATGCAAGAGAGAAATCAAAGACTGAATGATTTTTATACTTGGTTTAGTTCTTGGTTGCGCGAGACATTGGTTGAAGCATTCTTCACCTCCGCTGACAAGTGAGGGAAAATCAATTTATTTTATGACGTGCTTGAGTGTGGAGACGGGTTGAGAGCCGTACTAATGCCCGGTAGTGTCCCTGTAGGGCCAGCCATGGCCATGGGCGTGGTGAGGGGTGGAGCAGTGGGGGTTGCCACAGTGGCACGCGTTTCCCCGCTTCGGGCTACACATTGTCCTCCTTGTCGGACTGGCCTCTTCTTGCTAGTGATTCTTGCTACTGGTGTAGGTAACTTGCTGCTGGTGCTGACGATTCTTGGTTCTGATTCTGGTAATTCTTGCCACTGGTGCAGGTAATTCTTGCTTCCGTTTGTAATGCTTGTCGCTACTGCAGGTAATTCTTGCTGCAGATGGTGGTTCTTGCTACTGATTCCAGGTAATTCTTGCTGGTAGCTTGCTACTTATGCAGGTAATTCTTGCCACTGGTGCTGATAATTCATACTTGCAGGTGATTTTTTCACCTGATATCGATATTTTTCGTTACCGTTTCTGATTATACTTATTAATGCTGCAGGTGATTTTTCATCCCAGGGTTGATGATTCTTGTTAATACTGGTGCTGGTGATTTTTGCTTCTTGAGCTGGTAATGCTTGTTATTGTTGCAGATGGTTCTTGTTGCTGATGCTGGTGATCTTTGCTGATGCTGGTGCTAGTGATTCTTGCTCTAGTGTTTGTGATTCTTACTTCTAGTGCTGGTTTCTTGCTGCTGGTGATTTTTGCTACTCTTGTTGGTGTTTCTTGATCCTGGTGATGGTGACTTTACACTGTTGCTGGTGATTCATGTGCCTGATGCTGGTGGTGTCTTGCAGCTTTTTCTGGTGATGAATCTTGCTACTATTGCCGGTAATTCTTGACAATAGTACTGGTGATTTTTGCTACTGTTGCTGGTGATTTTTGGCATTGGTGCCTGCCATATATGATATCTGCTTGTGTATATACTATTGTTATCTGCTGTGGGTGACGGTGTGTGATGATGGTGACGATGATGGTCACTGTGGTGAAGGTGATGATTCTTGCTACTATTGCCGGTAATTTTTGGCAATGGTGCTAGTGATTCTTGTTATTGTTGCTGGTGATTTTTGGTACTGGTGCCTACCATAAGTGATATCTGCTGGTGTAGAGATAGTACTGATATCTTCTGTGGGTGATGATAATGATGGTGATTATTATGGTTGTTCATCTGACAGAACTTGATTTTATAGATATAGCTGTGAAAGTAAAGACTACAGGAAAAAATGTGCCACATTAATAAAGTAAACTGAATGAATTGGGGAAATGTACTTTTTTGGGCTGTAAAACTGTCCTTTGAAGTCACAAGATTTATGGAGCATATGAATAATATTGGTAAGTTTTCAGAAATCATTCATTTAGTTTCCTCTGAACATAGTGTTTAATATGGCATATAGTGTTTAATATGATATGCCAGACCTGCATTCTGAATGATGAACTTCCTATTCTTCTATTATCATACACTTCTTTCTTATAAAATTGAGTGCAAAAAAAAATCTCTTATTTCACTTACTCCCACTGTGTGCCAAGTCAACACAGACATTCACACGACTAGACTATAGAGCTCTTCATGATTTTCTTTTCATGTGTTTTCCCATCATCAGCATCTTACACCTAGTGACTTAACTATACATGATCAGCATTCTTTCCCTTGGGACCATCTGAAATGCACGTAGCTTTTAACAGTTCATTTACTGTATCTACCTCTTTATTCACAATCTCTTTTTCTTCACAGCTTCATTCATAGTCATAGCTACTTATCACCACTCTTTCATCTCTCATACAGCCTTCATATTATGTAGGTATATCATTTAAACAGGCTTTCAGCCTTGCACCTTTCACACCCCATATCCTTCTTACATCTTTTTACAATCCTTGTTTTCCTGATTTCACATATGCTACATACATTATCCATTTACTTCTTTTACTTTTGACTTAGCTCAAAAGAACTTACGTTTAACATACTAAAATCACAGTTGGGACAGTCACTTCGTCATGTAAGCTTCCTCACACTTTACTTGAATATTCTCTCATCAAAGCTCTCGGTGCACCTCCAGATGTTCTCCTTTGAATGACCCTCATCTCAGTTTCACAGATCAGATTCTACTGTTGGTGACAGTGACTGCATAGCAACAACAATTCCTCAAATATGAATGGATAACAACAAAAGTACTTCAGAAATTATTGGATAACCATACAAGTACCTCAGATGATTGGATGCCAACACAAATCCTTAGAAATTATTGGATAACATTTACCCCAACAAGACAGTAGTGTATTGATGAAAGCTGAAGACAGCTTAGTGTAATAATGTGGGCTGAAGACAGCACAGTGAAGTGCTGTGAGCTAAGGACACAATACAGTGTAGTAGTTTTAGTTGAAAACAGCACCGTATATTGTCGTTGTTAACTGAAGACACAGCTTGCAAAAGCTGTACCAGCTGATTACACATTGTGATATACTGATGAGTTAAAGACAGTACATGATAGCTGCATTAGCTGAAAACAAAGTACATGATAATGGTAGCACTGAAAGTACAGCAGAAGCTAGTGGTATTAGCTGAAGACAACCACAGGGTAGCTTTATTATGCTCAATACCTCTGATGAACATTTTATGCCTATAGCATCAAATGTTGCTAAAAGGCTTTCAGCAATTGTTATCGACAAAGAAAAGTTATTGTATTTAGAGTTGCTGCCCCTCCAGTACTGTGCAGTATTATATAGGATGCAAGGCAAATCTTACTTTATCATTTTCTGATCTAATACAGGGCATCATGATTAATGATTACTTTCATTACAGGTGCAGTAGAGGTGAAGGTAGGCTTGCTGATGTCTGGGTCAGCTCTCGACCAAGACCTAAGGGAGGCCACGGTGCTAGCTGCTAAGGAACATGTGGCTGCTCATGCCGGTGTCGTGGATGTGCGCCTTCGTGAGGCTCTCACAGGGGGAACACCCTCAGGTGCCCTCCAGGCCTTCAAGACTCTGTGGATTGAAGGTGTAAGGGTTTTTCTGGTGGATAGTGATGGAGAAGAATTAAATACACTATGTCGCTATGTGGAGAACTCGGGAAAGGAGGCATTATTAGTGTCCCCCACTGCCTTAACCTCTGATCGAGGCTGCTCTGCCCTGATCTCATTATCACCTCATCATGGTGCACTCATCATAGCAGAAGTGGCCAAACTAGCAGGTACTGGCATAACCCACCTTATTCCTGTGGTCACCAGCAGGGAATTGGAACAAGTGGCACATGTGGTGGCAGCAGGCAAGGCACAGGGGATCACTATAGCACCCCCAGTACAGCTGCATGTCTATAACTCAACCACCGCACACCTAAAGGAGATTTTAGCTGCCTCACCGAGAGCAGGTGTATGGATGTCAGTGGGTGCTGACCTGCCAGAAATCATGGCCTCTTTTGGTCATATTTTCCATGGTCACCTCATCATGTTACACACCCATCCCGCCCATCGTGCTCAGCTTCTCAGCCACCCTGTTGCACGCACAACTGCTGAGGCCCTTGCAGTATGCACCGTTGCTTGGGCAGGGTCATCCCAGGTGGATGCAGTCAACCGCCGCCGACTCCTGTCCACCCTAATTCCCCAGAACCCATTAGTGGCTTGCCTTGCATATGATGCTGCCAGCCTTGCCATGCTGGCAATCACTTCCACTCATGTATCAAACATCTCCAAACTTCGGGATAACCTCTTGGCCCATGCAGCTCAAGTAGGTGTCACTAAGCCTAGGGATGTTTTGGGTGGCAGAGTTTCAGGCTGGTCTGTGCGAATGAGATTAGTTGCAAAGCGTTTAGTAGGTCATGTTGTTCTGCAGGAATCACCATGGCTTTTAGAAGGTGTGACACAAGTTGAAGGTGGTAAGGGGCAGCCTTGGGTGGTGATAAAGGAGAACCATTCCCCTACCCGTCTAGTGACACAGGAAGAAATTCAAGCACTGGCAAGACATGTGAGTTGTGATGTAAATGCATGGGTTGATGTGACAGCCCACGACCCCTTAACACATCAGCCAATCACCACAGCATGGCAGTCCACAGCAGCCCCTCCAATTCTCTTAGTTCATAATGGATCCCCAAGAGGTTTTAGCATCCGAGTTTGGTGCCAAAACCACCACAGTACCCCAGATGTGGAGATTGGATGCCAGGGTGCAACAACACACAATGACTTCCTGCGTTGTGTATCAGCTGTATCTGATGGATCTTCAGGCAGCCGACGCCGCATTGTGCGAAGCCTTGTTACTAGACATGGTTTCCCAATCCATCGTCAACAGAAATATGGACCTTTTACCAAATCTTGGAAAAAGTTAAAAGCATTTTTCACTCATGAAGACTTTACATCAATGATTCCACAGATTGGTGGATGTTTGGGATCCTCTGGAGGTTGTGCCTTTTGCTTTGTATTTCTTCTGTGTTATGATGTTAATATAAGTCCTGGAGTATGTTTTGGAGCATGTGGAGTAGCAGTGGGTGGATCATGTGCCACACTCTTAGCAAAGGGAATTCAATATAAACTGGACCACACTGTTGTCTGTACAGAGCTCTTCACTCAAGGCCGCCTATCTCTATCTTCATACCTTGCCGATGCATCATTTGGGACCCGCCTCGCCACAACAAATGCCAGGGCATTGCGTGGGTACCAGCTGATAGCAGCACCCTTAGTGGCTGTAATGCAGGTGTCCCCCACAGTGAGTGACATTGTGGAGACAATGGCAAGGCCTTGGGTTAGACATATGGAATACCAAGAAGGAATACATGTTGACAATGATGTCTTGGGCTACTTGGTCACCACTATAGGCCTACCATTGTGTTCATTAGTAGCTGTTATGGTAGATCATGTTGATACCATTGCCTTGGTAGCTATGATGGCTGCCCTGTGTCGCCAAGCCAGGACATGATGATTCTACCCATATTTATGTCTAAGAGTTGTTATATCAAAGCATCACTTAAGAATGAAAATACAAGTTCATTTCATGTGCTAGGCAAGTACTTTGTGTGTGAGAGAACATTTAAAACTTGCTAAGCTCACAATGAACTTTAGTGCTGTTTTGCTACCAGTGCCCAGGAAATGCTCCTGTGAGACAGAAGTCTCAAATGCTCAACAAACTCAGGTATATTTGTGATAAGAACGTCTTTTTGGCGTCCCAGTAGTTTTATGGTACTTTTACCTAAATAATATTAAGTTTAGTTAGCTGACTGTACCGAAACAAGCAACTTGTGCTACTACTAGTCCATCACCCCAAGTGGTAACTATATATTCCCCTGTACTGGCCACCTCCACTGTCAGAAAAGACTTTATTGCCTTGGCAGTATTTCTGATGATATTCAAGGCATTTTAGCTGTCTTGAAGGACTACCACGTCATGTGGTTCTGTAGAAAGACACAGAGATTCAGTATTCCTCATAACCTGTAGAACCCAGTGTAATGGAACTTGTGGGTTGAAAACTTTAATGGTGGTCCATCATTCTGTATAGAGCCATAGTACAGTATGAACCAGGTCTGTGGTAAAGTTCGGGCTTATGGAATTCTTGGAAGTGATTATGATGAGCTGTTGGTGAATTTCAGAAAACTTAAGAATTATCTTTTGCGTGAATTTAAAGGACTTGGAAAAGTTCAGCATGAGATTTACTGCAAACACTCGTTTATAGTGGTATTTTCATCAACATATCACTCCAACACATTAATCATTACCTATATCTTTCATGGAGTGTATCATGCCATATCATTGCAGACTAGAGTGACCGATCTGATTCTGTGTGAGCCTTTTCTGTTTTATGTACTTATCCTAGAACTTGGTGCTAGTGTCTTAAGAAAATCATTAAAGTTTTGGATGGGCTATCAAAGGCAGGGGCAGCAACATCTCATATGGTTTTGAAGCTGTTTAGGGAATATAATATATCATAGTATATGTCACATTAATTGTATCTTATGATACAAAAGGTAATTATTATTTTTCTTTCATAGAAATCAAAATATCATGAAGGCAGCCAGCATTCATGCAGCATGGTACCATGAGACAGAATCTGCTTTAACATATCAGTTGTGTTACAAAATATCTTTTTAAGTTTAAGTTAAATGTTAAACAGCCCTTTTGAACCCTCTGGGAAAACCTACTTTCCTTGTGTACGTGAAGAACATCCTGTGCATTTTTATGCATTATACACTTGTCTTTGAATGTTTAAATTTCATTACATGAAAGGTCAATTTCACCTCGGTAACTATAAAAAAAACCTCATGCACATAGAGCCCAACATATCAAAGATGAGAGTAGTAACTAATAACCTGATGACAGTGATGCCCGCAATAGACAATTCAAGGAAATCTAACTACTTATTGGAGGATGACTAAGAGGGTATGCATGTCAGAAGTGTAGGGAACAAAGTAAAAGGGGAAAACCAAGGAGGAGGTGGAATTATGGATTGAAATATGCTTTGAATGTTCTGGACATGCAGGAGAGAGTGAGGCATGCAACAGATAGAGTAAGTTGGAGAAATTTGGCATACAGCGGGCAACTTGTTTTCAGTGGGCTGAATCAGGGCATTGAAAGCAGTTAGGGGAAACCATGGAAAGGTCGATGGGGCCAGGTTTGGATGGGGGCTTTGGTTTAGGTGCATTATACATGACAGCTAAAGAAAGTATGAGAGCAGTTAAAGCTATTTCTTTATCTTGTCCTGGTGCTACCTCACTCATGCAGGAAATAGCAAACAGGAATGAAAGGAGAAAATTACCTAGAAAAGAAAACACTTCATCTAGATACCTTACACTTGTCCTAAACAATATCATAAACTATTGGTTAATATTTTGAATGAAACATCTGTGAGCAAAAGCTTGCAGGCACTTGATCAGGCATTAACTGATGCAAAATTGCATAATTTAACACATAACCTATCACAAAAGTAAAATTTTTACTTAACATTGTTCTAGGAATATTAGTTCTCTTAGAATACTTCCCAGGGAAGCTTTGAGCTTGTATGTTAAGTTTACTTTAGGTTAGTCTAAACATGAGAGAATTGGAAGATCAACAGAGTCAGGTATTGACCTTTTTTAGTATAAAAGAGGAACATAAATGTTTGTGGGGCCTTGTTGTGGATAGTGAGCTGTGGTTTTGGTACATTGCACATGGCAGCTAAAGAATGGGTACAAGTGAATGTGGCCTTTCTTCTTTCTTCCTTGCACTGCCTTACTAATGTGGGAAAAGGTGAACGAGCAATAAAAAGAAAGATGTTCTCATGGCATAGCTGTTGTTATTTTTTTCCAGTCAGACTGCCTTGAGAAAAGTTATGAATGACATGAGACAGAATTTTTTAAGTGAGTGTTTACAGTCAGTCAGTCATTCATTTAAAATTTAATATTAGTACAGGCAGATATATATTTTACAGGGTAATGAGGGAAAAAATACAAAGCTCTTGGAGTAATGGGCAGGTCTTCGTTATACTGGAGATTAGGGATGCATGGAAGGTGAACTATTTGCAATCTGCAGGTGACACTGCTCTGGTATCAGGCTCAAGAGAGGAACCTCGAATGATAAATGAGATTGAAAGGGTGTGTGAAAAGAGAATTTTAAGGGTAAATGTGAATAAAAGTAAGAGTATAAGATGTAGCAAGGGAGTGAGACAGGATGGTTTCATTGTATATATGAATAAGGAAGACCTGGAAGAAGTGAAGTGCTTTAAGACCTGGCAGTGGATGGAACTGTGAAGGCTGAAGTGTGTCACAGAATGGAAGAGAAGATTAAAGAAGTGGTTAGTGTCTGTTAGGGCAAAGTTGGTAATCACAAAACTGCAGTATGGATGCAAGTCGTAGGACTTATGTGCAAAAGAAAGGAAGAAAGTAGAACTGTCAGATATAAAATGCCTACGGATATGTGGTGTAAGGCACACTGTCTAGAGTTTGGTTTGATAATGAACAACATTCTGATTTCACATTAATATCATTTATGTAGACCTTCAGAGTACTATGTAAGAGGCATTGAAAAACAGTTTTCATCAGTCATTGATGTACCACAGTCCATCTACACTGAAGATTGATTTCAGGCTTTTCTGGTGACGAAAAGAATAATATAAATGATATCCTTCCTAAAGTATTGAAAAGGAATGACAGTGTAAGAGAGAGGTGTGGTAATAATCAGTTTGACTGACAGGGCTGACTAGGGTGTGCTGAATTGGTTTAAGAGATCAGAACTGGAGGGGACAAGCTGAATTGGGAGACTAAGGTGGAGAAGGAAGGATGAAGTTAAGGCTTTCAGGTACCGAAACCTGAACATTCAGGAGAATAAGTGGTGTGCATGGGATAGCATGAACTGAACTGATGTAGTATATGTGACAATATGCTGTTATGGGGCTCAACTAAGGTATATGAGGTAGTCAAGGTAAACCATGGAGTTATTCATGGGGCTTGGCTACAGATGGTTGGCTCTTGTTTCATTTCTTTATACATGATAGCTTGAGAATGGATGTGTGCAAATGAGGCCACTGTATGTTTATTGCTAATGCTACCTCACTAAGATGGGAGAAACAGGCATGAAAAGAAAATACATGATAAAAAATTGTATCAATAATTAATATGAAACAAGAAATAAATGACACATGGTGCTTTGCTCTTGACCATCTAATAAAGCAAAATTCTTTTAAATGTACTTTATGCACACATACATCTACACCATATCTGAACAAATGTGTAATAACCCATGAATGGACAGTAACTCCTTGTATGTATATCTTCATCTGTAATACTTTTTGTTTAATTAAAGATCAACTTTGTTCTATCTATCTATATCTCTGATGCCTGTTCCAATTAGAACTCCCTCAAAAGGGTGGCCATAGCAACAGAATCTCCGTAACTGAAGAACTCCAGTGCTGCTTCTTTGCCTTTAATGCCTCACACAAAACAGGCCACTGGCAGAGGGCAAGTCTAGTGCAGTGTTTGCAGAGGCTCCTACCTAATGTTCCTAATTACTTCTATCTAATGCACCTACCTACTACTTCTACGTAATGTTTCTACCTAATACTCCTGCCTAAATGTTCCTACTTACTACTATCCACCACTCCTACCATTTTACCAAAAGGTAGGGCTAGCACATAGTGCTCACTGTATGAAAATCTGGAGTTACAAAGAATGAGCTGCATGAATTAAGTGTTATCAATGTTGTCAAGTGTTACATATTACAGGGAGAGATTGTGTTTGTGGACAGAATGCCAGTAGTCCACACATTAGTGAGGCAGAAAGAAAAGACATCTACTTGGGTCAGAGGAGTGCAACTTGAATAGAAAGTTACCCAGTACAACTTAACAGTAGGGGTATAAATAAGTATCATTTATCACCACTAATGAGGAAATTATAGGTCTATAGGGCCTTCACAAATATACATACGTGTTATAGCCTTACAACCTTTGTTGATCAAGTACTAACTGTACAAGCTTTTTAGTCACAAACCAGGATTACTAGTGCTAATCTTTAAGCAAGAATATAAAAATATACATTACATTTTTAAAGATAAAACTTTACCTTTTCCAAAGCTACTAGGATGTAGAAAGACAGAACTATTCATTTGTCTCTCTTCTCATGCCAAGGAAGTTGCTGGACACAACAACTAACCCCTATTTATGCTGAGGAAGTAGCCATGCATACAAGACCTAACAGCCATAGGCAGTTGCCAAAATGTCTTCCATTTTCTTGGCAGGACAGATAGCACTGTACCTTTGAAAATAGGGTATAAAGTTCTCTATTAACAAATGCTTGAATTGCAAGAATTTGTTTGGATCTGAATTATTGCAAAATATTTAAAGTACTTATATTAGTGTGGAAACCCATGTTTCACTAGCTGGACATGGGGTGAGGATACGTGAGGGAACTGAGAAGCCACATGCATTAGATCCACCCCATTTGAATGGAAGTGAAATCATAGATAATAATTGAATCAGTAAATGTTTTGGTAAACATAAGGAAAGATTATAGCTCTCATATTTTCAAACTGTCTGTCCATACCTCCATCATCATTACCTATGTTCTCAATTCAATAGGGTGTCTCAGGCACATAGAGCCTCTATCTCCACTCATAGAAATCTTTCTCCTACGCCCAGTGTGTCTGTTATGGTGATACATGAATTTAACAAATACACAAATGCTTCTTTAATTCTCACTTTTTACATTAATTTGATTTGTCATACATGACCAACATCATTCACATTACCTCTATTAACAAGTGCTTCAATTGCATCCCATATCATTCCTAAGGCATCCTTATCTAAATAATCCTTTCTTATGATTTCTTCACTCTATGTATCCTCATATTATTCCTTGCTCTATCTGTTACCCTAATTCCATCTGTAACATGTAAGTGATGCATCTCTTTTGCTCTTGATTTTGATGTATCCCCACCTGTATAAAATTTCGGTTTTAACATCCATTACTCTTACAAGCAAGCTTTTTGCCCACTCTCTACATGAATTATCTTCCAAAGAGAAACTTTAGTCTTCTTCAGGGTAGTCAAACAAGTAATAAGTAGCTCACACAATTAAAAAAAGTATTTAGAATGGCAAAAAAACATAATTTTCTAGACATTTTCATCATCACTTATTTTTATTTGATTTTACATACATTCGTTGTGGCTTTCTAGAGCCTGATACCTTGTATATTCGTAGCTGGTTCCTAAGAATAATCAGCGAGTAGAGGTTATCACCATTTGTGCGGTAACTGTGTTCTGTGGTACCCCAAGAGATAAGCGAGTCCGGGTGACCAAAGACTGTCATGCTTAACCAAGGTACAGCAACTTCACTTCTCTGGTTTAGCCAAAGCCTGGTAATGTGTGTTAAAATCATACTAGTAATTCATACTTGTAAGAAAAGGTGTCTATTCAACATATAAACTTCCATATATATGTAAATCTGAAAACATGATTAGATTCTTACCCAACATTATCTAAATGCAAACTTTAGCTAGAACACAAAACCAAACCAGAGTTTATCAGAAGTCAGCATACATACTTCAAAAAGGTAAATGAGACATATGCCTGGACATCTGCTTGTACAAAGATATACACAAGGTCATTATGAAAGATCCATAAATCATAAACAATATACATTAACTGGTAGGTCAAAAAGATTAACATTGTTTACCATTGTTTAAACAATGTCTGAACACCTCACAAACTAGCTTAAACCCAATAAAAGATGGAACAGCAAATCAATACAGGTTCATGTACAATGTATTCTCTATTTAACTCAATCTCATGATTTTCAGGACTGTCTATTATAGATTAAAAGTTATGCATATTGATTTTGAACTTACTCTCCATTTTATTGAAAACAGCAAAAAGAAAATGCTTTTCAGACGAAGCATGCTACTACAGAGTTTGTTGGTTGTACTATAAACAAGTAGAATTCACAATGCCAGAAAGTACCTATACTCCTCTTTCCACATATTTTCAGTGAGACTCCACTAACACCAAATTATAGTTCAGACTATTAATGGCACTCACCTGATCTCGTGAATCATGAGCTGCAGCTGATTTGGAGAAAAAAAGCCAGTGCACTGTAATGTACACAAGTTATTAACTTGGATATTTGGCTCTGGAGTGACCACTTCACACACTGTAGTACCCTCAGTGTTGCTAAATAAAACAAAATAGTGATTAGGTCCTAACACTGAATTTTATGCTTCCTGAGTATATATATAGGGGAGAAAGAATACTTCCCACGTATTCCCTGCGTGTTGTAGAAGGCGACTAAAAGGGAAGGGAGCGGGGGGCTGGAAATCCTCCCCTCTCGTTTTTTTTTTTTAATTTTCCAAAAGAAGGAACAGAGAAGAGGGCCAGGTGAGGATATTCCCTCAAAGGCCCAGTCCTCTGTTCTTAACGCTACCTCGCTATCGCGGGAAATGGCGAATAGTATGAAAAAAAAAAAAAAAAAAAAAAAATATATATATATATATATATATATATATATATATATATATATATATACATATATATATATATATCCTCCCATATAATTTACCAGGAATACTCAACAAACTTATACCTTTCGTACTATTCGCCATTTCCCGCGTTAGCGAGGTAGCGTTAAGAACAGAGGACTGGGCCTTTGAGGGAATATCCTCACCTGGCCCCTTTCTCTGTTCCTTCTTTTGGAAAATTGAAAAAAAAGGAGAGGGGAGGATTTCCAGTCCCCCGCTCTCTCCCCTTTTAGTCGCCTTCTACGACACGCAGGGAATACGTATATATATATATATATATATATATATATATATATATATATATATATATATATATATATATATATATATATATATTTTTTTTGCTTTGTCGCTGTCTCCCGCGTTTGCGAGGTAGCGCAAGGAAACAGACGAAAGAAATGGCCCAACCCACCCCCATACACATGTATATACATACGTCCACACACGCAAATACACATACCTACACAGCTTTCCATGCTTTACCCCAGACGCTTCACATGCCTTGATTCAATCCACTGACAGCATGTCAACCCCGGTATACCACATCGCTCCAATTCACTCTATTCCTTGCCCTCCTTTCACCCTCCTCCATGTTCAGGCCCCGATCACACAAAATCTTTTTCACTCCATCTTTCCACCTCCAATTTGGTCTCCCTCTTCTCCTCGTTCCCTCCACCTCAGACACATATATTCTCTTGGTCAATCTTTCCTCACTCATTCTCTCCATGTGCCCGAACCATTTCAAAACACCCTCTTCAGCTCTCTCAACCACGCTCTTTTTATTTCCACACATCTCTCTTACCCTTACGTTACTTACTCGATCAAACCACCTCACACCACACATTGTCCTCAAACATCTCATTTCCAGCACATCTATCCTCCTGCGCACAACTCTATCCATAGCCCACGCCTCGCAACCATACAACATTGTTGGAACCACTATTCCTTCAAACATACCCATTTTTGCTTTCCGAGATAATGTTCTCGACTTCCACACATTCTTCAAGGCTCCCAGAATTTTCGCCCCCTCCCCCACCCTATGATCCACTTCCGCTTCCATGGTTCCATCCGCTGCCAGATCCACTCCCAGATATCTAAAACACTTCACTTCCTCCAGTTTTTCTCCATTCAAACTCACCTCCCAATTGAATTGACCCTCAACCCTACTGTACCTAATAACCTTGCTCTTATTCACATTTACTCTTAACTTTCTTCTTTCACACACTTTACCAAACTCAGTCACCAGCTTCTGCAGTTTCTCACATGAATCAGCCACCAGCGCTGTATCATCAGCGAACAACAACTGACTCACTTCCCAAGCTCTCTCATCCCCAACAGACTTCATACTTGCCCCTCTTTCCAAAACTCTTGCATTCACCTCCCTAACCACCCCATCCATAAACAAATTAAACAACCATGGAGACATCACACACCCCTGCCGCAAACCTACATTCACTGAGAACCAATCACTTTCCTCTCTTCCTACACGTACACATGCCTTACATCCTCGATAAAAACTTTTCACTGCTTCTAACAACTTGCCTCCCACACCATATATTCTTAATACCTTCCACAGAGCATCTCTATCAACTCTATCATATGCCTTCTCCAGATCCATAAATGCTACATACAAATCCATTTGCTTTTCTAAGTATTTCTCACATACATTCTTCAAAGCAAACACCTGATCCACACATCCTCTACCACTTCTGAAACCACACTGCTCTTCCCCAATCTGATGCTCTGTACATGCCTTCACCCTCTCAATCAATATCCTCCCATATAATTTACCAGGAATACTCAACAAACTTATACCTCTGTAATTTGAGCACTCACTCTTATCCCCTTTGCCTTTGTACAATGGCACTATGCACGCATTCCGCCAATCCTCAGGCACCTCACCATGAGTCATACATACATTAAATAACCTTACCAACCAGTCAACAATACAGTCACCCCCTTTTTTAATAAATTCCACTGCAATACCATCCAAACCTGCTGCCTTGCCGGCTTTCATCTTCCGCAAAGCTTTTACTACCTCTTCTCTGTTTACCAAATCATTTTCCCTAACCCTCTCACTTTGCACACCACCTCGACCAAAACACCCTATATCTGCCACTCTATCATCAAACACATTCAACAAACCTTCAAAATACTCACTCCATCTCCTTCTCACATCACCACTACTTGTTATCACCTCCCCATTTGCACCCTTCACTGAAGTTCCCATTTGCTCCCTTGTCTTACGCACTTTATTTACCTCCTTCCAGAACATCTTTTTATTCTCCCTAAAATTTAATGATACTCTCTCACCCCAACTCTCATTTGCCCTTTTTTTCACCTCTTGCACCTTTCTCTTGACCTCCTGTCTCTTTCTTTTATACGTCTCCCACTCAATTTCATTTTTTCCCTGCAAAAATCGTCCAAATGCCTCTCTCTTCTCTTTCACTAATACTCTTACTTCTTCATCCCACCACTCACTACCCTTTCTAATCAACCCACCTCCCACTCTTCTCATGCCACAAGCATCTTTTGCGTAATCCATCACTGATTCCCTAAATACATCCCATTCCTCCCCCACTCCCCTTACTTCCATTGTTCTCACCTTTTTCCATTCTGTACTCAGTCTCTCCTGGTACTTCCTCACACAAGTCTCCTTCCCAAGCTCACTTACTCTCACCACCCTCTTCACCCCAACATTCACTCTTCTTTTCTGAAAACCCATACAAATCTTCACCTTAGCCTCCACAAGATAATGATCAGACATCCCTCCAGTTGCACCTCTATATATATTCTTTCTCCCCTTTTATCCCTGGGGATAGGGGAGAAAGAGGGGCAAGTATGAAGTCTGTTGGGGATGAGAGAGCTTGGGAAGTGAGTCAGTTGTTGTTCGCTGATGATACAGCGCTGGTGGCTGATTCATGTGAGAAACTGCAGAAGCTGGTGACTGAGTTTGGTAAAGTGTGTGAAAGAAGAAAGTTAAGAGTAAATGTGAATAAGAGCAAGGTTATTAGGTACAGTAGGGTTGAGGGTCAATTCAATTGGGAGGTGAGTTTGAATGGAGAAAAACTGGAGGAAGTGAAGTGTTTTAGATATCTGGGAGTGGATCTGGCAGCGGATGGAACCATGGAAGCGGAAGTGGATCATAGGGTGGGGGAGGGGGCGAAAATTCTGGGAGCCTTGAAGAATGTGTGGAAGTCGAGAACATTATCTCGGAAAGCAAAAATGGGTATGTTTGAAGGAATAGTGGTTCCAACAATGTTGTATGGTTGCGAGGCGTGGACTATGGATAGAGTTGTGCGCAGGAGGATGGATGTGCTGGAAATGAGATGTTTGAGGACAATGTGTGGTGTGAGGTGGTTTGATCGAGTAAGTAACGTAAGGGTAAGAGAGATGTGTGGAAATAAAAAGAGCGTGGTTGAGAGAGCAGAAGAGGGTGTTTTGAAATGGTTTGGTCACATGGAGAGAATGAGTGAGGAAAGATTGACCAAGAGGATATATGTGTCGGAGATGGAGGGAACGAGGAGAAGAGGGAGACCAAATTGGAGGTGGAAAGATGAAGTGAAAAAGATTTTGTGTGATCGGGGCCTGAACATGCAGGAGGGTGAAAGGAGGGCAAAGAATAGAGTGAATTGGAGCGATGTGGTATACCGGGGTTGACGTGCTGTCAGTGGATTGAATCAAGGCATGTGTATGGGGGTGGGTTGGGCCATTTCTTTCGTCTGTTTCCTTGCGCTACCTCGCAAACGCGGGAGACAGCGACAAAAAAAAAAAAAAAAATATATATATATATATATATATATATATATATATATATATATATATATATATATATATATATATATATATATAAGAGTGAGTGCTCAAATTACAGAGGTATAAGTTTGTTGAGTATTCCTGGTAAATTATATGGGAGGGTATTGATTGAGAGGGTGAAGGCATGTACAGAGCATCAGATTGGGGAAGAGCAGTGTGGTTTTAGAAGTATATATATATATATATATTATCCCTGGGGATAGGGGATTAAGAATACTTCCCACGTATTCCCTGCGTGTCATAGAAGGCGACTAAAAGGGGAGGGAGCAGGGGGCTGGAAATCCTCCCCTCTCTTTTTTTTTTTCAATTTTCTAAAAGAAGGAACAGAGGGGGGCCAGGTGAGGATATTCCAAAAAAGGCCCAGTCCTCTGTTCTTAACGCTACCTCGCTAACGCGGGAAATGGCAAATAGTTTAAAAAAAAAAAATATATATATATATATATATATATATATATATATATATATATATATATATATTCTTTTTTTTTACTATTCGCCGTTTCCCATGTCATCCCATCAATAATATTTGTATTAAATGCGACTATAACCACTACATGTTTATTTAAGTATCGCCCTCTTTATCTCAGTTGTTAAAACCTTTTCCTACCCATTATCCTATAACTGCACTTTTGATACTTATTTCCATTTTTATCTTTCTGACCATTAATACCTGTAACCTTATCCCACATTAAAATGACAAACTACTAGTAAATCCTGAGAAAATGAATTACTTCTGTCAGCCAAAGTTACAGCTTAAATAGAATTACGTAACTAGAGCCTAGCTTACGTTTATTAAGGTAGGTATGGGCTATGTATCGAGAAGAGTGTTTCCACTCATTATGATTACCATCTCCATGTTTTCTGGTTAATAAATTTTGAAGAAAGTGGTACCAATGGATCCTTTACACTTTGTAGAGTTGATATAGAGGGTAGGTTATTACTGCAACACTTCCTACTCTACAAGAGTCATTAGAAGATAGTCCAAGCAGTTTAAAGATTCAATACACCTCTCAGAAAAGAATTTACTTACAGTTTTATACCAAGTGTCTGACATCCTATCCATTCCAGAAGATCCTCTGGATCCACTTCTTCCTCAGTTTTGCCAAGTAAGGGCATAGCAGCCTCCGTCATGATACTATGACCCAAAAATGGACGCACTTCCTCAACACTGTAGCCAAGGTCATTAAAATATTTGGCAATAGAGGAAGGACAAACTTCTTTGTCTGAAACAACAATATACTGTCAACTGGAAGCACAATCTTATAGGATTTAGAATGTCTTTAATAGCTGCATGTGTCAAATAATGCTGTTGAAGAGGATGTTAAAGTTAATTGTGCATGATAGGTAGACAATGATAAAAGAATATGTGCACCATGCACATCAGCAGGAATGAGTCTTGCAAGTATATATATTAAACATAAAGATGATAAATATGCACGGTAATCATATGAGGAAGAAGGAAAGTCTTTGACTATTGAACTAGACGGTAATAGCATGTAGGTTTGTCTTTTCCTGTTGATCATTTAGAAGTGTAAATGGAGAAACTATAATCATATAAGAAAAGCCTGGGAATGAAATTAATAAATTCCAAGAGAAACTGAATTATGAGCAGAGAATCCGTAATCATACAAGGTGATAACAAGACAGTTTGAGAAATCACTATCACAGGTTACCAAGAATGTGTCTAGCATTTTCTGTATATAAACTAAAGAAAGATACAGCATGATAACCCACACATCATGGTGGTGGAGAATAAAGTGGCTTTCAGTTGGGAAGAGGGTGTGTTGAATTGATTTTTGCACTTAAAAAATAAGATAAAGTTTTAAGAGAAAAAGAAAAAAGAATATGCATCACTTAGTGATTTAGAAAAGACATATGACAAAGGAAACAGGGAAGCCCTTTAGGATGATCTGACTGTATACAGTGTGCATGAAGATATCTAAGGCTGTTATGAACTACTGTAATGGATGTAAAGCATGTACGAGTGCAACTGATGACGTGAGTAGTTCAAAATAAATATGGGAGTGCATCAAGGTTGTGTGATTTCCCCATGATTATTCAGAGTTTGTATGGATGAGCCATTATATGAAGTGACAAGAATGTAAGGTGGTAGCCGCATACTACACAATCATGGTACAGGTCAATGGAAATAGCTAGGGTTCCTGTATGCACATAATACTTTGTTGTAACTGAATCAGAAAAGGAGTTGGAAAACAATACTAAAGTTCTAATTATCTGACTATTATACAGCTTTATAAATCTCTATTCATATCTCTGGTGCCTGTTCCAACTGAGCAGAGTCTCCATAACTAGTGAACTCCAGTGCTGCTTCTTAGCCTTTAGTGCCTCACCTTTAACAGGCCACTGGCAGAAGGCAACTCTAGCACAGTGTTTGCACTGGCTCCTACCTGATGTTCCTACTGAGTCTTTCACCCCATATATGGAAATAAGGGTTAGGTCGATATATATAAATAACTAAATCAAAATATTATCAAAGTATGACAGGCATCAATGACCCAATAATAATTTTTTCAAAGTCTAATTAACTTATTCAACCATATTCATCTTCCTAGTTTTCTATACAATTAAAAAAACGCCAGTAACAATTACAAAAAGCCTCTGTAACTCCTATGCATATCATCCAAGTCTGCTCTACTGGCAAAGAACTTCTTCAGAATTACTGTAAAACTTGATAATTACAAACAAGACTACAATATCAATTGAAGATAACACTAACCATGTGGCACCCAGTTAAACCAGAAGTTAAAAGCAAGCTGAACTTCTGTGAAAGTAGTAATAACTTTGTTGTAATTAGGCTTTCCAGGCCTAAAGCTTGGCTCCTTCAAATTCACCTCAACAACTGTCAAGAGAAAATATCAGTGACTTAAAAGACAAGCAATTAAGGAGAGAAAGTGTACACTTCCAATTTTTATTACGTACATGAACAACTATATCAAAAACATGTCTGGTTAGCTAAGATTCTATTATCTTTATTTATGAAATATACTCACTTTTGTAATATAGCTAAACCAACTAACTATTTCATTATGAAACTTTTTCTTGTCAATCCATATTACCTGCATAAAAACAAAATATTTCCTTGACTTTATCCTCAGCTTTAAAAGAATTAAGGAAAATACTGAATTTTAATCATATGAAAATATACTTTAAATTAGAAAGTACACTGTGAATAAAATAATATACAGTATATCATTCATGACATTAAAACAAATAAAGCTTTGGCATCTGCAGCAGACGTCTGTCAAGATATTTACAAATTCTGTCTATTACAGATTAGCTAATTAAAACGTTACAGCACAGCAGTCTGAGAGCTCTCTCACAAGAAAATACATTAACTTACCATATTTTTCTAAGGGTTTACGGAGTATGTGAGCAGACAACATGCCATTCAACCGAAGTTCCTGATAAGTGAATTTGTTTAGTAATAAAAGAAGACGTCCATTTGGAGTCAAGGAAGCACTGTCATCCAAATCTAGCCTGGTATCACAACTTATTGCATACAGCTGACCTGTGAATGTATGTAAATAAGTTTGTTGAAAAAATTCTACACCTGTATCATGAAACAGATAATCTGTATAGAATCTCAAAAGTGTTTTGGGTTTCTGAGAGTAGTATGGAGGATGATGAACAGTTCTGACTATAATAAACCTATGGGAGTCAGTAGTGGTTCCTTCCCAGACAATGAAAACTTATGAAGTCTTAGTATGGGACACAAAAAGTCAATCCTTGTCCCTTCCATCAGATTTTCAGAACAAGTAATGGGAACACATAAAGGAGCTTTGCTAAAGTCAGTGGATTACAGGCGGAAAAAATGTACAATACAAGTTTGCTCAGCTTTACAATACTTACAAAACAACATAAAACTTTTTTATCATGGCTTTACAATCTTAGCTGACCTGGAGCTTAAATTTCCATGTTAATCATACTCTTCTTTTTTAAAGAGCATATTCATTTTAACTCTTAAAGAAGGATTACAGTAAGACAGCCCCTCATAAGTAACTTCACAAATATGGATCAAACATAGATGGAATAATCTCTTAAACAGTATTAATGACACAATGATTTGGAATCACCAAAAGACCTAATACCACTGTTACAAGCACATTTAATAAAACTGCAAAATAAGACATGGTATTTTAAATACCTCTGTTTACAAAAGCTTGAAGAAAAGTTGAAGTACATAGCTGTAACAAAGGCAGCTGCTTAATTAAGTAGAACTCAGTGTCTTCAGTCAACACATCACTCATAAGTTTTGGTATGCTTGGTGTGTCTGGGAGAAGCAGGGACACCTGTAAATATCAACAAACAAATTAAAATAAAACTACTCGAGAGCGACTTTTGATGCAACAACCTACTAGATTTGAAGGAAAAAGTAAGTATGCAGCATCTAATATCATGCATATCACATAAGTGAAAAGTTTGAAATTATTAATCTAACAGCTTATATAATATCTGAAGTCATATGTCCTCTCACTTTGGTATTGAATGGATGATCATCAATGACCTGCTGCCATGAGTGACTGTGTTCTGTGTCATCCCAGGTTTGTTGGCTGTAATAAACTTGGCTTTCAGGGGCAGGGAATTTCACTACTTCAGGGTTCAGCATTTCCAATCATGTGTATGTCTACAGTAATATCTGGAATAATGTCACAGAAATAAACATTATTAAAAAAAGACATGACAATCACATTAAAGTCATAACATCAATGTTGATCTAAATCTAACATCCATAGCAAGAATAAAATTCTTAGAATGGCACCACCAGACAAAAAATAATGGAATTGAATTTGAAAAAATAGATTCAGGTCAGACATGGGCAAATATTGGTTTGGGAATAGGGTAGTAGATTTATGGAACAAGTTGCCAAGCACAGTAGTAGAAGCTAGGTCTTTGGTAGCTTTAAACGAAGGTTGGATGTGTTTATGGTTTTGGGTGTAGGGTGGACAGACTCAGGACCTGCCTAGCATGGGCCAGTAGGCCTCTTGCAGTATCCTCACTTTTTATGTTCTTATGGTCTTAAGATGGAATATGCATACCTTTCATCAAACATTTCAGGTAGCAATCATCTGTATATCCCTAAGTCCCAAAAAGCTGAAAAGTTTTGCCAAAGAATTGTACTCATTGGCGTGCTCACTCTTTTACTGTTGTCTATGAAGATATATTCGTAAAAGGAATGACCAGAATCATATCTACTTCCAGTGCTAAACAGTTAAAGTATTTGGATAAAGTGTTCATGAGAAAAAGTTACAGCCCTTTAAATGGTGTTTTATTTACTACATCATACTGCGTAAGATCTACCTGGACGATCTGCTGTTAATTGCAGTAATGTTATTACATCACCTGACAAAATGTACAGATAGACTTTAACCCATTCACTGTCAGGCTTAAGGGCCATTCGCCTGTATTAATCAGTTCTCTGAAGAAATGTCTTAGTGTGATCTTTTTAGATACTCTTCCAACTTGAAAATGTTAGAGTTTACATATTCTCACAACAAAAGCTTCTTGAAATAATAATAATAGAAATTATATTTCCAAAAAGAAAATGCATAAAAGTTGCTGAAAAGAATTCTTCAGTATAAAAAAAAATTCAGCAAAAAGTGTACTCCAGAAACATAAAACTACCTTACGTAAAATATTACCATAACTTCCTTAAATCCACACCATCATTACTGGAAGATCACATATCAAAAAATAGAGTTGAGGTAAATGACTGAGCCCTGCCCTTACTGCCAATGATTGAATATCTACAAACTGAAAAGCCACTTGCGCCACTACAATCCCCACAAGCAGCCATTCCAAGTGATCCCTAGCAGCAGACCATATCAATGTTGGTACACATTTACAATAAATCTTGGCTGATATGGAAGCTTGTGAAGTTTTCATAGAATCAGATTTTTTTTTTTGAAAAGTTATTGGTCTACCAGTCCTATTACATTAATCAACTCTACGTTTTCGCCAGTATTTATAACCTTTACCACTGTCGTCATAGTATGTATCGTTAGATAATATCATAATGCTCCAAATAACACCCTGCAACCTTTACTGTATTCTGCACAAGAGCACTGAAGAATGACATCACTCAAAATCCATAGACAGGTTTGCTGGGGAGGCATACTGCTACATCAACAAGTTCTCCATAATTACTGCCTTTCTACAACACCAATCGACAGATCCAACTGCGCAATAAAGATAATAAAACTACCTCCTTCCCGTAAATCACTTGCATGTACTCCTTATACCATGTCCACCTAGTTTCATAAAGAAATGTGGTGGGGTTAAACTGTCACTTTACCATAATTCATTCTATTTATTCTTATTATATCTGTCTAAGATTATTCTAATTCTTCAGTGGACACAAACCAAAGTAAAACTGATGTTCCCCACATGCACCACGTTGAACTTTCAAAACCTTGTTTGTTTACATAGTGGCCGTTCTGGCTATGAATCCGGATATTGATCTGAACTTGTGGACCATGAACGACTAGGTCATCTGTGCTCTCGTGATAGAGCATCACAGAAGTATTATGCACATATTGTTTGTGGATTCAAAGCTACGACCTGTCTTAGTGGGAACGATTAAGACAGATTTTAGGGACTTTTCCTTATAACGAGCAAGCCTGACCAATATATAAAGTGTTTCTCAATTTGTACTGATTTTTTCTAGTAAATTAAAAAGTATCAGAACTTATTTATAAGATTTACCCTTATTGGTCATAATCATTAAACCTTGAGGCATCGTCTTGGTTGATTTCTCGGTTATCAGTTAACCATTCTAATTTTAGTGATTTTTTTTTTTCCTACTTACTGCTACTTCCATCACTCCCTCATATAACAATTAACAGACGTCTTTATTGCAACAGTCTTTCTTTCAGTTATATTTCCCATTTCCGTTGATGTCCCTCGATATACACTGGTGGTAATTCATGGTACATTCAGTTACAATAACAAGAAATCAAAAAGCCCAGAAAACCATCTGTGTGACGCGTTGTTTTAAATTCGTGATATCTTCCTTCATACTATCCCCTTCCATTCTCCAATATGGTCGCCTGGTGTACCATAAATTTTGGAAAATAATTGTACTGAAATAGGTGTGCCAGAATAACTTTAAAAACTCCTCCTAATCCATGTGCATTATATATATATATATATATATATATATATATATATATATATATATATATATATATAGATATAGATATATATATAACTTTAATTATCAAAATCACGAGGCGCTACGCCCGCTTGTCAAACGTCTTTTATTCCCCAGCCATTTAAATTTATCCAAACAAATTGCTGGTGTTGCTGAGGCGCTACGGTTGAAAAGGTGGTTGTCAATTCTTCGTTACATTGTCTCCTGCGATTATTTTTGGTATGTTTATCACCCCTCGCACAGGTTAAAGCTGGCGAAACATACTGTAGAGAGTTTACTGTGCTCGTACTCAATGCTGATCCATGTTAGAGGTGATGGGAGTTTATGGTATTTAAGTGTTTTGGGTTAATTGTTATTCTCCTCGGCAGTATGATTTCTTCTTATATGTAGGGAAATTTGATGGATCATTTTCAGGTGAATACTGGTTGTTTCACTTGTTTGGTTCTTAAGCACAATACAGCCAGCAAATGCATGTAAGGAATCTTGTTTTTATCTAAATATGATTTACCCACACCCCTTAATAAGACAAAAAAGTAACATTCAAATTACTTTCAATGTTAATGAGGAAATACGATTCTTATGACAGTGTGTTTATATTGGTTTTGTTCAATATTTTGTTGATTTTACGAGTTTAACCACTTTTACTATAAAGTACCTAACATTTTCCTTGATTTCTGTAGCCTTCCCCATTATTAGCTTATTTATGATTTAAAAAAAAAATAATCCAGATCATCTTATGTAACTTTACTCATCTTTCAAAGCTATTTCATGTTTATTATTCTCGATGATTAAAGTTTCAATGAAATGATTAGGGCATTAAAGATTTTTTGATATTATCTTGGTCAGATTACATCTGTACATTCATGTTCCAGTTAGTACAGTTAATGGTTATTTAATAATAGAATTTCCATGTTTTAAGCAAAAATTAATCTCTATAAGAAATTGATTCAGAGAATTTCCTATAACTTTTTCTGAGAGATTATGTAAATGGTAAGTTTTATGAATTATCAGTGCAACTTGTTTGATGAGGCTGATATACTGGTACTGTCTCAGTATGCTTGTACAGCATTATACAGGTTGTTGTTACATTTAATCTTCCTAAACAGTACAACAGCAAGATGCCTCGTAAGAAGCGTTCACGTGTGCCTAGCCGGGCCAGGCCAATCATTCTAGATAACTCGGTTGGTGAGCTTGACATGGAAGCTGAACAACGCAAAGAGAAACTTCGACTCCTTCTACAAGATTTTGATCATGAAGGTTGGTTTCAGATATATCTGGCATATGAGTTGAATCTTTTAATCAGTGTTATGCCTTAGGCATATTGTTTGTATCTCATCATCCATTCATACATCTGTTTCTTTGAAAGCCTGGTGTATGTGTGTGTATGTAAGTCATGGTAAAAAGTCATTGATCAAAGACTTTAACTGTAGCTCACAAATGTTTTCATGTCTGACATTTATTCAAAGATTTTTATATTTTTGTGTAGGCCATTTGTCAGTACCTTTCATTTAAGTCCCCACATGCATATGCTAACTCTTTTCTTGATTGTCATATGTGACATACATGGACTGTTCTGTTTTGATTTATCATCCATTGATGTTTGTGCCAATTTTTTTTCTTATTTTTACGGAATACTTTGTATTAACTCTTTCACTGCGGTTTATTTTCTGGCTAATCCTCAGAAAGTGTCATTTATCCGCCCAAAAATAAAAATGCTAACTGACCTTTAACTTACCTTTTAGTTGACTTTTTAAAAAAAAAATGTATATCGGGTCAGCATGTTTTTTTTTAAGATCTATATTAATGAAAAATATTGAATGGGACAAAAAAGTAATAGGTAGTATCAAGTATACCTTAAAACATTAGATTATTTAAGTGACCTTATGTATTTGTATTACAGTTCAGAAAAGGGTGGAGGTTATGGAGGAAGAGATCAAGGCCATTCAGCAGTCCATCCGCCAGATGTACAAAACAGATTTGATGCGTTATCCAGCAGACACCAGAAATATGCTATGGATTGATTATATAAAACAGGTTAGTAAGTATTGTCTACTGTACACCATTTGTTTCTCTTCTTGTTGATTCCTGTTGCAGTAGTTCATTTGTCTCTAGTACTATCTGAAAAGCACAGGCTACTGCCTTTAAATCTTATGGATAACTGCTGGAAAGTTGATGATAAGCATGCACCAAAGATAAATGCTGGGTCAGTAGCTACATGGGAAGTGGCAATCATGTGTGAATACATGTATATCTGTGTACACTTACTTCCTGCTGTAGGAGTATCTTCCATGTTTATGAGGCTCCTGCAGAACTCATGAAACTGGCTGTTTCCACTGGTCAGGAACTTAGGCCATAAAGTGCAGTGATGTGTGTGCGTCTGTGTGCTGAAATGTGAGGCAATTGAATGCTGGTTGCATCATGGGCTTGAAGGGTCGTACAGTATGTTGAATGATGGGTGTAGCATTGTAAACATGAATAATGTCCAGAGCATAGATTAGAAATGTGGCTTGTGTTCATCTAGGTAGTGTTGCTTCTGATGGGTGTATGTCTGATGGGATGGAGTCTAAAACTGTGTTGGGAGGGCAATTATTTAGTGCTTGATTGGTTATTTTAGTGTAAATGTGTTTTGTGAGTTAAATTTGGTTGGGATGGGGAGATCTGTGAGTAGAGGTTGCTGAAACATGAGGCAGGTGTAAACATTTTATTTGTACTTTTGGGGATTTGATGGTTAGTTAATGAATGGTTTAGGTGGGAGGGTTCTAGTGCTGTTGCAAGAAATTGAGTGCTAAGCATATTGAGGTGAGATTGCACTGGAAGGATATTTGGTTCATTGTGTAGGTGTTGATTGTTTGTGGTTGCTAGACAGCCGGTAATTGTTCTGATTTCACTATTTTGCATGGCTTCCAACTTTGTTGTACTTGCTTTTGAGAGGATGGATAGCCAGGCAGGTGAGGCATAGCTTAGAATGAAGTATTTGTAAAGAAAGAATGCTAAGGAATTTTATCTTGCCAGATCTGGTGCCAGTTTAGTGTTCTGGGGCATGTGTTTTTTGTGTTGCTTTTGTTTTGGTGATGTGGGGAGTTATTGTTCATTCAAAGTAACTGGAGGGTGGATTTTTTCAATTTGGAGTTATGTTTGAGGAGATACCATTCTCAGTGGATAGAAAGGAGTACAATCTCAAGGACTTTTTTCATCTAAAAGAGTCCATTATTTCCTACTGCCCATGCAGTCATGCCTTGGAGCTGCAGGAACATCATAAAAGGGATCATGGAGTTATTTAATGATAGATTAGTATATATTGTTATCACATAATCCCAGGACTATATAGATACAGATGTAAGCAAAATTCCTTCATAAAAGTGAGATGGCATATGACGATATTTTTGTACTCATTCAGTCAAATAGCTTGGTAGACATTGTTTATCATAATAAGATGATTTATTAATCACTGTCAACTTATATTGGAGTGAATGATGAAGAATCTTCGCTTATTAATGATGCTGTGCTACAATTCATTGTGCATCAAGAGTTGTCTTTTAGAATCATTAGAAAGCTCACCATAGTTAAGGGGTAATGAATTCTTGAAGGCATGATTTATTTTCCTAAACTATCCACCAAAAATATTGTACAACTATTCTTAACAAACTGAACTAAGCAGCTATTTGTAAATAGATGTGATTTTATGAGGGAATTTCATTGGAATAGGTAAATGTTAGTGTGGTCCACTGGAAAAAGAATATCTATATATGACAGGTATTGGATAATTGCTGGTGATGCAACAATCTTCAGATTTTTAAGATAATGTACTCTATAATTTGCACCTTAAGGATGTTGAAGTTTGGCTGATGCTGAATACTGTATTATTTACATTTTTATGAAAGGTATTATGAAAATGGTTTATATAAAAATTGCTTTAATTTCCAAAATATTTTTAAATATGCTGTATATGATCTTTTTAGAATAATGGAGAAAAGACTTCATCTGTGAGGAATAGTATGGCTAATGTGATAAGCTCAGCAGACAACTTTCTCCAGTTAGCTGCTAAGAAGCGGGGTCGCAAACCTGTAGAATCAAGCAATGCTGATGATGAAGTTTTTGTTGTACCTTTAACTACTACCAGAAGTGAGTATTTTTATCAGCCTAGAATATTCTCTCAAGTGCAGGGTTCTCTGGTTTATTAGCTTTGTAAGTGATAGATTTATTGGCAACAAGAGAGATTGCTTTTAACTGTACACTGCACATGAGGTAACAGATGAGCTGATCTTTACTTGTAATTATAATGCACTCAGCAAGCTAGAATGTTTGATATATATGTAGGCTTTTCAGTGTATATGTGGCTGAATTTGAGGTACCCAAGGATTGGAAGAATGCATGTGTATTGCTGTTTATATAAAGGAAAAGGGAGCAAAAGTGAATGCTCGAATTCCAGTGATATAAATCATTTGAGTGTACCAAGTAATGTGTATGGGTGATTAGGGATTTATAGAGTGGTGGTATCTACAGAGCATCAGACTTGGGACAAGAATTTGGCCTCAGTAGTGGCAGAGGATGTTTTTTCTACTAATTTGTTCATTATTCCCAGCCTTACACCTTACCCTAATTTTCAGTCGGAAGCCACTTGGGTATCTTATCTTTGTCACACAGTCATCCACAGTATCTTTACAATGAGAGTAAAATACAAAATCACCTTCACACTCTTACACTCTTATTTTGTAACTTCTCTACAATATTAGATTCTTCCTTCAGTCTTCATGCCATTAGGTAACATTTGCACATCTTTCTTCTTATATTTTGTGTATGTGATGAAGCACATTGTAAATAAGTAATTTGGTTAATAGCAGTTAGTAATGTTAACCTCTGTCAAAGGTACAAGGAGAGGACGAAAGAAAACTGTGTTAGGGACAAGCCAGGCTGACAACCTTCCTCCACCATCCTCGACATCAAGAGTACAGTGCAAAAAAAATATGGTGAGACCATAATCCTCTTTGCTTTAACGTGAAATTAGCTTTTGTTATAATAAATCATAGTTTGATACTTAATAACAGATATATTAGCTGTACTGTAGTCTTAGTTTATCTGAATTCATTTGGTTGACTGAACCCCATCAGATTAAGTTTTTTGGCAATTCAAGTATTCAGATTTTTGCTTTATTATGTAAAGGAAAAACATTCACTGTCTTTAAGGGTTATCACAGTTATGAATTTATTTGGCTGTAACAAAGTACTGAAATGCACTAAACATTAAGAAAGCATGATTTGAAATATGAGATGCAGCGTACTGTACTGTATGGTATATATTGTATTTGTAGTTACAGTTGTGCTTAGCATTACTTTGTGTATCATTCTTGAAGCACTGCACCCTATGCTACATTCTTGACAGTTAATACCACTAGACAGTATTTTCCTTTTCTGTTCCACATTTTGGTTAATGTTTGGATTGAAGTTGAGTTTGCACTTACTGCTTCATGTATGGTCATGGAACCATGGAAGCGGAAGTGAATCATAGGGTGGGAGAGGGGGCGAAAATCCTGGGAGCCTTGAAGAATGTGTGGAAGTCGAGAACATTATCTCGGAAAGCAAAAATGGGTCTGTTTGAAGGAATAGTGGTTCCAACAATGTTGTATGGTTGCGAGGCGTGGGCTATGGATAGAGTTGTGCGCAGGACAATGTGTGGTGTGAGGTGGTTTGATCGAGTAAGTAATGTAAGGGTAAGAGAGATGTGTGGAAATAAAAAGAGCGTGGTTGAGAGAGCAGAAGAGGGTGTTTTGAAATGGTTTGGGCACATGGAGAGAATGAGTGAGGAAAGATTGACCAAGAGGATATATGTGTCGGAGGTGGAGGGAACAAGGAGAAGTGGGAGACCAAATTGGAGGTGGAAAGATGGAGTGAAAAAGATTTTGAGTGATCGGGGCCTGAACATGCAGGAGGGTGAACGGCGGGCAAGGAATAGAGTGAATTGGATCGATGTGGTATACCGGGGTTGACGTGCTGTCAGTGGATTGAATCAGGGCATGTGAAGCGTTTGGGGTAAACCATGGAAAGCTGTGTGGGGCCTGGATGTGGAAAGGGAGCTGTGGTTTCGGGCATTATTGCATGACAGCTAGAGACTGAGTGTGAACGAATGAGGCCTTTGTTGTCTTTTCCTAGCGCTACCCCACACACATGAGGGGGGAGGGGGATGGTATTCCATGTGTGGCGAGGTGGCGATGGGAATGAATAAAGGCAGACAGTGTGAATTGTGTGCATGGGTATATATGTATGTGTCTGTGTGTGTATATATATGTGTACATTGAGATGTATAGCTATGTATATTTGCGTGTGTGGACGTGTGTGTATTTACATGTGTATGGAGGTGAGTTGGGCCATTTCTTTCGTCTGTTTCCTTGCGCTACCTCGCAAACGCGGGAGACAGCGACAAAGCAAAATAAAAAATAAAATAAATATCCCAATAATTTTCCTGGGGATAGGGGAGAAAGAATACTTCCCATGTATTCCTTGCATGTTGTAGAGGTGACTAAAAGGGGAGGGAGCGGGGGGCTGGAAATCCTCCCCTCCCGTTTTCCTTTTTCCAAAAGAAGGAACAGAGAAGGAGGCCAAGTGAGGATATTCCCTCTGAGACTCAGTCCTCTGTTCTTAACACTACCTCGCTAATGCGGGCAATGGCGAATATGTATGAAAAAAATATATCTCTATATGCATAAACATGAACACTTTCAAATATAGGTTGCCATTACCTACATTCTATGCCTCAGAGGCAAACATATGATATTGCATATGTTTAATGTTTTCAGTGATTTATTTTTTTTTTTCTTAGTTTCATTACCTTTATTCTGGTTATCATATGTATGAAAAAAAAATCTCTTTATATGTATAGACATGAACACTTTCAAATGTTAGTTGCCTTTACCTACATATTTCATGCCTCAGAGGCAAACATTATAATTTGATATTGCATATGTTTAATGTTTTCAGTGATTTATTTTTTTTGTTTCATTACCTTTATTCTGGTTATCATAACAGGTCTGCTGTGCTTTGGTTTTTTGTTTGGTTTTACAAAATGTCTAAAGAGTTTTTTTCTCCTCATGCCTAGTATCTTCCCCTTAATTTGAGATGGCCATGATTGCTCATACCATATCAGCTGCTTTGAAAAAGAAATTTAGTTTATACATGACAAATTGTTCCTGACAAAATTTTGAAAAGGTTTTGGGTCTTCCATTGCTCATCCGTCAATACAGCACTTTTTTTCAATTGTTTAAATATTTCTCTTCCTTGTCAGTTGATCATTCTATATTTTGTTGTAGAACATGTCCGAGTAGATAGGAACCTTAGACAAGAGCATAAGGTAGAAGTACTTAGTTGGAACATTACGTAGGAGCCTCTGAAAACATTGTACTAGAGTTGCCCTCTGCCAGTGGCCATTTAAGAGGGAAGCACTGAAGGCTAAGAAGCATCACAGGAGTTCAGTAATTATGAAATCTCTTGCAATTGCCACCCCCTTGAGAGAGTTCCCAAAGGGGACAGGTGTCAGAGATATGGATATATAGATGGAGAGATAATACAGTACTTGGGCTCATTGTTTGTTTCCACTCTGGTTTGGTTCTTTTGCTTTTACTATATTGAATCTACTTCACACAGACTTTTTTTCCTTTGGCTTACTCTATTATGCTAATTTGTACAAACAACAAACACAGTATGGGAAAGTAATTGTCATGGCTTACTTTAGATGCTTCTGTACTGTTTTCACTCACACTTGAAACATTCTTACTCAGTGTAGATCATATTTTTATATTTCAGATTAGCATTGCTGTATGTGGTATGCAGTACCATAATTGATTTGATTATTATTGAAATACTTGACTGTGTCTAGACTACCCCCATCCTTTCCATCCAGAGGTTCAGATGAGTTTGGTGCAAATAACTAGAACTAGATTGTATTTGAAGTGGGGGAAATGACTGGAAAGGTTGAGATGAAGTGAAAAGGTGATACGATACAAACACAAGAAAATTATGCATATTGGAAATGGATAAAACTATTGAATAAAAGATGAAGGGAAAAAGCTGAAGATGCTGTCTGAGCTCAAAGAACAGGATATGAATGTATGTGGAATTCAGGCATGTCGTAATGGTCTTTGAAAGTTTACAGGACCAAAGATACTGGTATGTAGATTTTGCATGGGCTTCCCTGGTAGATGGTGAAACACAGGTTTTCAGGTATAAAGATTTAATTCTATTTTGTTTTAGTATTGGAATGAACAGAATTGCAGTTTAAGGTGATGCACTGCTAATAGTGATTATTTTTATCTACTTAGCTGAAAGGATATAGAGACAGCTACAGAATGAAGTAAAGGGAAAGAGGTGATGTGAGAGGTTATTAAGTAAACAGCATTGCACATCATTCTGTTCATTGCAGATATATGAAGAAGAGATGTCTGGCTGTCCCTACATTCTTTAGCCCAGCACATACAAATATGGAAAAAGCTTCTTCTTTTTTACCCTAATCAGTACTTTCTCCAAACTCTAAATACTTTTTGGGATTTGAACAATAATTTTAACATTTTGAAGGATATGGCAATGACTCCAGCAAACCAGAACATCCTCCAGGGCTTCATGTCTACATTAACTGTAACTCCAAAATTTGACCCACGTACTCCACTTCCCCCTGGGACAGTTAAGAGAAAACCCAGATTTGGTGAGATTGCAATTTCTCTAACTGGATCACCACTCCAAGTGTCACCTGCTGCCATACCTAAAGTTGGCATTGAGGTAAGGTATTCTGTGCTTTGTATTTACTCTTGCTGTGACGTGAAATTTTGATCTTTCTTTAACATTTTTCAATAACTATTGTATTTGACCATATTTACAATTGAAATTAAGTACTTTTAGGACAGTGTGTGGTGTATAGAAAGTTCATGTAAGGAATGACAGGGTAAAAGAGATTTTTGGTAGCAAATTTAGTACATTAAGAGTGACAGGGTAAGAGGTGTGGTAGTAAGTCGAGTATGATTGAGAAAGCTGAACAGGATGAACTGAAATAGTTTGGGAATATGGAAAGGATCAGTGAAAAGAGAGTGAGTAAAAGAATATATGAGAAGTGGAGGGAGCAAGAGAGAGTGGGAGACACAGGAGGTGGAAGGATGATGATAAAGGGTTCGAGTTACTGGGGCCTGAACACACTGGAGGGTGAGAGACATGAATGGTATAGAGCATATTGGAGTAACATGGTATGCAGGGGATGGTGTGCTGTTAGTCGGCTGAACCAGGGTATATTTGTCCCAGAGTGACATGGCATTCTTGAGCTTCACTTGCAGGAGACCACTTTGAATAAGAAGTCACCCTCAGTGAGGTTGTACCATTGCCTACTGGCAGAAAAGAGCACAGCATCATTGCAGATCTTCCAATTCCAAAGGAACCCAACTTTTCATACTCCTCAAAGCTGTGGAAGTCCCATTAAAGAGGTCCTGGGGTAACATAACTATCTAATGGAAGCATTTTAAGCAAACTTGGTGAACTGGTTAATTATCTCACACATATCTTACACTTGTAATAACTTCAAGATGCTCTGCCAGGGATGGATGGCATCACTTGACACTGACAACATTGATGAAGAAACCAAAGCAGAACTTCAGCAGTTCCATGAGAGAGTTGGTAAACTACTGAATATGTGAGACAGGTAGGCATGAATAGGTAATGAAGAAATATTCTGTTAGTCTTATTTGTAGCATGGGTTATACCCTGAACATATCTTAGTAGTGTTAATTTTGTATCACTGCAAAGATTGGATTACTGTTAGTTACCTTTTTATAACTTTCTTAGTCTGGACACTGTTATATCAATCTTGTGAATAATTATATTATTCACATTTTTGTAAAAATTGGTTTAAGAGACAGTCATTAGGTCTTTATTACTGTGTATGAAACATTTGGTGTAAGCTTTATTGAAAGTAGAATAAATAATGTATATATATTTTTTCTTCTATTTCCTCATTTAGAAATTGAAACAAAAATACAAGAAGGGGAGGGTTTCCTGCCCCCTTTAGTCATCTTCTACAACATATAGGGAATACTGTATGTGGGAAGTATTCTTTCTCCCCTATCCCCCGGTGAAGGTATGTACAGAGCATCAAACCTGGGAGGAGCAATGTGGTTTTAGAAGTGGTGGAGAATGTGTGGATCAGGCATTTACTTTGAAGAATATATTTGAGAAATACTTAGAAAGTCAGATGGATTAATATGTAGCACTTATGGATCTAGAAAAAGCATATAGGGATGATAGAGATGCTTTGTGGAAGATCTTAAGAATATATGATGTGGGAGGTAAGCTGCAAGAAGCAGAGAAGTTTTTATCAAGGGTGTAAGGCATGTGTGCAAGTAGGGAGAGAGAAGAGTGATTGGTTCCCAGGGAAGGTTCAGTCAGTGGCAGGGATGTGTGATGTCCTCATGGTTGCTTAATTTGTTTAGGGTGGAGTGGTTAGGGAGGTAAATACAAGAGTTTTGGAGAGAGGGGCGAGTATGCAGTCTTTTGGGGATGAGAGGGCCTGGGAACTGAGTCAGTTGTTGTTTGCCAATGATACAGCACTGGTGGCTGATTTGAGAGAGAGAAACTGCAGAAGTTGCTGACTGAGTATGGAAAAGTGTGCAAAAGGAGAAAGTTGAGAGTAAATGTGAATTAGAGTAAGGTTATTACAATTAACAGGGTTGAGAGACAAGTTAGTTGGGATGTAAGTTTGAATGAAGAAAAATTGGAGGAAGTGAAGTGTTTTGGATATCTGGAATTGGATTTGGTAGCGAATGGAACCATAGAAGTGGAAGTGAGTCATAGGGTGGGGGAGGGGACAAAGGTTCTGGGAGTGATGAAGAATGTGTGGAAAGAGAGAATGTTATCTCGGAAAGCAAAAATGGGTGTGTTTAAAAGGATAGTAGTTCCAACAATATTATACGGGTGCGAGACATGGGTTACATATAGGGCTGTACAGAGGAGGGTGGATGTGTTGGAAATGAAGTGTTTGAGGACATTTGGTGTGGGGTGATTTGATCGAGTACACATGTACATGCACATATTCATACTTGCTGCCTTCTTCCATTCCTATCGCCACCCCGCCACACATGAAATAGAGCGCACACACACATACCCCACACGTGTGCGAGGTAGCATTAGGAAAAGACAACAAAAGCCACATTTGTTCACACTCAGTCTCTAGCTGTCATGTGTAATGCACCAAAACCACAGCTCCCTTTCCAAATCCAGGCCCCACAAAACTTTCCATAGTTTATCCCAGACGCTTCACATGCCCTGGTTCAATCCATTG
The DNA here is from genome assembly GCF_036320965.1 of Panulirus ornatus. Classification (NCBI taxonomy): domain Eukaryota; kingdom Metazoa; phylum Arthropoda; class Malacostraca; order Decapoda; family Palinuridae; genus Panulirus; species Panulirus ornatus. The sequence continues at coordinate 24,237,239 of NC_092271.1, read as the reverse complement.
ACAGCATGTCGACCCTGGTATACCATATTGTTCCAGTTCACTCTATTCCTTGCTCGCCTTTCACTCTCCTGTATGGTCAAGCCCCGATCGCTCAAAATCATTTTCACTCTATCCTTCCACCTTCAATTTGGTCTCCCACTTCTCGTTCCCTTTACCTTTGACACATATATCCTCTTTGTCAATCTTTCCCCACTCATTCTCTCCAGGTGATCAAACCATTTCAACACACCCTCTTCTGCTTTCTCAACCACACACTTTTTATTACCACACATCTTTCTTACCCTTTCATTACTTACTTGATCAAACCACCTCACAACACATATTGTCCTCAAACATTTCATTTCCAACACATCCACCCACCTCCACGCAACCCTATCTATAGTCCATGCCTCAAAACCATATAACATTGTTGGAACAACTATTCCTTCAAACATACCCAATTTTGCTCTCTGACATAACATTCTTGCCCTCCACACAACTACACTTATCTCCCCCAAATCTTTCAAAGATGATGACCAAACATTAGTGAGATAGGAAAGAATATCGGCAGTGGACGTCACCTTATGGAAGCCATGCTGGTGATCAGAGAGAAGACTGTGATTTTTGAGGTGTTTAAGGATATGGGAGTTTAGGAGAGATTCAAAGACTTTGGAAATGGTAGATGTCGAAGCAATAGGATGATAGTTAAAGTCAGTGTTATCTGGTTTCACAGAAGGGCAACACTTCTTTAGATTCTATAATATTATAAAATATATACTTTTATGGATCTCGGTGTTCTGTCGGTGAAAGGAGTGAAACCATATGTATTTACTGTGGATTTTTATTGTTACATCAACAATTATGACGCAGCACAACTTCCATAAACAAGAGGAACAACTAAAGTATCCAGGAAGTTTAACTGATGAAATCTCCAGCCACACATTAATAATCTACTCCAGTGTCATAAGCTTGGGATTCAACTTTATCTCTGAAGTGAGATTATGCTGTGCTGAAAACCAGAGTCTGCTTTGGAACAAGGAACATGCTATTTAACTACTTTGTAAGCAAATAAACAGATTTCCCCAATGAAAAGTGGAGTGAAAGGAAAGGTTATCACTTCCATTGTACTATTGGCAGCAGATTCTATAATCTGACCTTACAATACATGATACATCTAAAACCAGTGGTAGGTGGTCCAGGGATGTTTTATTGTAAATGGCTACTAAAAATCAAAACTCACGTTGTAACTTCAGGAATGAGTGGGGCTTTGGGAAACTAGTATTGTCTTGTTAACTGACGTTAGCGGTTCCTTACTCCAAGTAAAAAACACTAAATGAAGCATTGTGTTTACATGATACTATGTCAAGAGCTTTGGTTACAGGGTCAGAAAAACTTCATGGCTTAGGTCAGCCTGACTCGGTTACAATTACCATAATGCAGGTAATTTTGGAATCTTAAATGTAATTAGTTAATGTTTGTATTGATTTACTGGAGAACAATTCCTGCTCGCAAAGTCTTCATCAATATGTATATCAACCTGTGTCCATGTCTGGGCATAGTTCAAAGGTCACTTATGGATTGCTTTTAAATCCTAGGCTTAGTTTCTTGAAATTATCTGCTGCTAAACCTGTATTAACTGACCCTGTTAGCTGAACATACTGAAATATAAACTGGATTATCTACCTGCCACTGTAACGGTTTGTAGACACAACAACTGCCCTACTTATTTAACTAACTACAGTCAAAGCTTATTTTTATAGTGCTTGGTGCCTGTTAGTGATGCAAAAAACACGTAAACTTGAAATACCATTACACGAGCCTTGTGTCATTCAACGTGCTTGTTGAATTCACTTCTATTGCAAAACTTGGGATCCTTTGAAAACCAAATATTAACACTCCCCAAGAAAAGAAAAAATTGAAACAATTCATCGGGAAGAAATTCTCTGATATCTGGGAACTTTATTTTCTTTACAGTCTCTTATTTTAGTGTATGACAGTAGAGGATATTTGCTCTGAAGTATTACTTCAGTCAAGTGTTACTCATACTAGCAGCATTTCTTATGTTAGTAGTAAAGTTACATCTACCAGCAAATATTTTTAATATTGCTGGTTGCAAGGGAAACTGTAAAGTCTATTTTACTGGCCTAAAGAAAATTGGTGACATCAAATGTCACAGCATTTATCATGAGGCTTGCTGTGACAGATACTCATCTGTTCTGTTCAGGATCTACATACCCATTAACTTAAAGATATGTTCCTTATAAGTAATTCCACAGATCATCAGAAAAATAACCTCCTCTTTCACATGCAGAACAATAATTTCAGTGAAAACAAAAGAATTGCTGCACAATAATTTTATAAATACAAAACAATTAACAAGATATTTAAAGCTATATATATCCAAATAGCAGAATATGTAATCTATTATTATTATTATTATTATTATTATTATTATTATTATTATTATTATACTTAGTCGCTGTCTCCCGCATTAGCAAGGAAACAGACGAAAGAATGTCCTAACCCATACACATGTATATACATAAACACTCACACACGCACATATACATACCTGTACATTTCAACGTATACATACATATTCATACACAGACATAAAATATATAAACATGTACATATTCATACTTGCTGCCTTCGTCCATTCCCATCACCACCCTACCACACAAGAAAAACGGCACACCCACACCCCATGCACGCGCATGAGGTAGCACTGGGAAAAGACAACAAAACCACATTCATTCACACAGCCTCTAGCTGTCATGTGTAATGCACCAAAACCACAGCTCCCTTTCCACATCCAGGCCCCACAAAACTTTCCATGGTTTACCCCAGATGCTTCACATGCCCTGGTTCAATCCACTGACAGCACATCAATCCCGGTATACCACATCATTCCAATTCACCCTATTCCTTGCATACCTTTCACCCTCCTGTATGTTCAGGCCCCAATCGCTTAAAATCTTTTTCACTCCATCCTTCCACCTCCAATTTGGTCTCCCACTTCTCCTCGTTCCCTCCACCTCTGACACATATATCCTCTTTGTCAGTCTTTCCTCTCTCATTCTCTCCATGTAACCAAACCATTTCAATACACCCTTTTCTGCTCTCTCAACCACACACTTTTTATTACCAAACATCTCTCTTACCCTTTCATTACTTACTCGATCAAACCACCTCACACCACACATTGTCCTCAAACATCTCATTTCCAACACATCCACCCTCCTCCACACAACCCTATCTATAGCCCATGCCTTGCAACCATATAACATTGTTAGAACCACTATTCCTTCAAACATACCCATTTTTGCTCTCCGAGATAACATTCTCACCTTCCACACATTATTCAATGCTCCTAGAACCTTTGCCCCCTCCCCACCCTGTGACACTTCTCTTCCATGGTTCCATCCACTGCTAAATTCACTCCCAGATATCTAAAACACTTCACTTTCTCCAGTTTTTCTCCATTCAAACTTACCTCCCAATTAACTTGTCCCTCCACCCTACTGCACCTAATTACCTTGCTCTTATTGACATTTACTCTCAGTTTTCTTAAGATACTAAATATAGAAAACAGGTTTTCCTCCAGTTAAGAATAGATTTCAATCAGAAATGTTTAGGTACATTGTACCCTAACTCTTCATGCAAGAAAATCAAATCAGCTAAATAGTACATAATTATTCCTTAGAGCATGGTTTCTTAGAGCCATGGATTTTCAAAATGGAAGGGTTTAGGTGATATGTGCTTACCATGATGATTAATAAAAGTTTCTGGTCATTCTTATATCAATGTAAATGTATACACAGAAGGATGGAGTGAAAAAGATTTTGATTGATCAGGGCCTGAACATGCAGGAGGGTGAGAGGCGTGCAAGGAAGAGTGAACTGGAACTATGTGGTATACTAGAGTCGACATACTGTCAGTGGCCTGAACCAGGGTATGTGAAACGACTCAGGCAAACCATGGAAAGGTCTGTGGAACCTGGATGTGGGTAGGGAGCTGTGGTTTTGGTGTATTATACATGACAGCTAGAGATTGAGTGTGTGAATGTGGACCTTCTTGTTTGTCCTGGCGCTACCTCGCTGATGCAGGGGATGGCAATGCTATTTCCTGTGGAGCAGGGTGGCAACGGGAGTGGATGAAGGCAGCAAGTATGAATATGTACATGTGTATATATATGTATATGTATGTATACATTGAAATGTATAGGTATGTACATGGGCATTTATGTATATATATGTGGGTGGGTTGGGCCATTCTTTCGTCTGTTTCCTTGTGCTACCTCACTAATGCAGGAGACAGCGATTAAGTATAAATTAATATATATATATATATATATATATATATATATATATATATATATATATATATATATATATATATATATATATATTTTTTTCCCTTCCTTGCCTTGTCGCTGCCTCCCACGCCCGCGAGGCAGCGCAAGGAAACAGATGAAAGAAATGGCCCAACCCACCCCCACACACATGCACATACACACGTCCACACACACAAACATACACACCCACACAGCCCTCCATGGCTCACCCCAGACGCCCCAGACGCCCCCGACTCAATCCACCGACAGCACGTCAACCCCGGCACACCACATCGATCCAATTCACTCCATTCTCCGCCCTCCCCCCACCCTCCCGCACGCTCAGGCCCCGATCACACAAAATCCCCCTCACTCCATCCTTCCACCCCCAATCCGGTCCCCCACCTCTCCTCGCTCCCTCCACCCCCGACACATACATCCTCCTGGTCAACCCCTCCCCACTCATTCCCTCCACGCGCCCAAACCACTTCAAAACACCCTCCTCCGCTCCCTCAACCATGCTCCCCCCATTTCCACACACCTCCCCCACCCCCATGCCACCCACTCGATCAAACCACCTCACACCACACACCGTCCCCAAACATCTCACCTCCAGCACATCCATCCTCCTGCGCACAACTCCATCCACAGCCCATGCCCCGCAACCACACAACATTGCTGGAACCACCATTCCCTCAAACACACCCACCTTTGCTTTCCGAGACAAATGCTCTTGACTTCCACACACCCCCCAAGGCCCCCAGGACCCTCGCCCCCTCCCCCACCCCACGATCCACCCCCGCCTCCACGGTTCCATCCGCTGCCAGATCCACTCCCAGATATCCAAAACACCCCACCTCCTCCAGTTTTTCTCCATTCAAACCCACCCCCCCAACTGACCCGACCCCCAACCCCACTGTACCCAATCACCCTGCTCCCACCCACATCCACTCCCAACTTTCTTCCCTCACACACCCCACCAAACTCAGTCACCAGCCTCTGCAGCTTCTCACATGAATCAGCCACCAGCGCTGTATCATCAGCGAACAACAACTGACTCACTTCCCAAGCTTTTTTTTTTTTTTTTTTTCCCAAAAGAAGGAACAGAGGGGGCCAGGTGAGGATATTCCAAAAGAGGCCCAGTCCTCTGTTCTTAACGCTACCTCGCTAACGTGGGAAATGGCGAATAGTTTAAAAGAAAGAAAAAGATATATATATATATATATATATATATATATATATATATATATATTATTATTATTATTATTATTATCATCATCATTATTATTATTACTAGATCACCATTTCCCACATCAGAGAGGTAGTGCCAGGAAACAGACACACTTTATCACATGTAAGGCTTTCACTAACCCTCTTTTCACTGTCCAATTTGCTTTTGAGTTTCACCCATGCTATTGTGTCCAAAACACACTACATCTGACACCCTATCCTTTAACACACTTAACATTCCTTCAAAACTCTCAAACCATCTCTTTTCAAACTCTGTTACCACTGTTCCCATTCATGCTTCCCACTGTTGCTTCCATTTTCCTTGTTCCCTTCACAAAGTTTCTCCTTCAACAACATTTCCTTAATCTCTCACCCCATCTCTAATTTGATTTCTTTTTCTGATTTCATGTTTCTCTTGACTTCCTGACACTATCTTGTACTCCTCCCTATAACTTGCACTACATCCCTGTACGTATCATCCGTACACCTCCCTCTTCACTTTCATTTGCAATTGAACTTCAGCATCCTCCCACAGGCTATCCTTTCTCATGCATGTACATCCCACTTTTCACATACTGCACATTACATCCACAAATGTATGCACTTCTCCCCTGAATTTCTTTCAATCAGACATATTAATTGCTAAGATCTTTACATATTTTGTCATTCTAAACTCATAAGATGAAGTAATTTGCAAATAAAGAAGAAATTATTGAGTAATAATAACTTTATAACCTTAGGGTGCCTTTCCATTTCCCTTATTACTGTTTAACTCATAAACCATTCTTAATCATCCATTCTCTCAAGGGTCTTGTAGTTCAATTATTTTCACCATTCTCTTATAAATGTTATACATGTGCAAAACTGATGGACTGAACTAAGACCATTATAACGATATATATCATATGTTATTACATATTCTACTATTTGATACTTTAGCATATCAAGAAAACTTAGAGCAAATATATTTATATACAATACACACGCAAACATATATATATATATATATATATATATATATATATATATATATATATATATATATATATATATATATATAATATATATATATTTATATATATATATATATATAGTTTTAAGAACTGACAGAAGCATAATTTTGGCTTAATGTATATTTCCAATGGTAATAATATAACAAAGCAACTAACTCAAATCACATTTAGAACATTAATCATTGCACTATAATGTATAAAGCCACCCTACAAAGGGAAAAATCAATGAAAACTATGATCTGGTAATTAAATCTGGTTTGGCATTTGAGGAGAAATGTAACGAATGAGAAACTTGTCATAATAACTACAAAAAACATATATATATGTGTATATATCTTGGATGTCTTTATAAACTCAGGCATCAGTTATAATGAACACTTAATACACATCCACTGTAAATTTGTCAGCCATTTCATGATCAACCTTACAGCAGAATAATCTTCATATAAAGCGTACTGTATATCTTGATTGCTTCATTTTACATATGTAAATGAAACAACATTTCCCTCAGACAAAAATAGAAAGACTTGCTTGTTGGTTCACATGATAAACAAACATTTCTACACTTGTCATATGTTATATTAACACTTCCAAAAACATTATGCCATGCTTCAACTTGAGTTGCACATGCACACAACCCACTTATGTTGTATGCACGATATATATTGAACACAACTATTACTGTAATGGCAGAATATACAGTTATTGTATTCAAACAGCCAAAAAAATTTAAAGTCAATATAATTTAGAGCTAGAGGAGTTTCTTAAAATTTGCCAATACAGATAATTGGTCTTATTCATACCAAACACTTATAGTATACTAAATTCCCTTTAAATACCATGAATACATACAACTTACTCATGATCCTAAGTTTAACCCAAAATTTCTGCCTAAAAGTTATTGTGAACAATGGAAATAACAGTATCATATATCCAAATATGACACCAATAATGAAAATCTCACACGAGCACATATGGGATTACTTTGATAAAAAATGAGCAATAACCAAGAAAATTTTGTACCTTCAACTTGTTAGTACTGTAATTGGAGAAAAGATGTTGAAGAATATCACTTGTTTTGGGTTCACAATACAGTATCTTGTATAAAAAATCAGTACTTAGGAATGAGGAGAGATCAAGTTTTATCATAAAGGTTTACAAAATCCAAAGGAATCCATTACTTATAAACTTGCAGTAAGGCCAAATTAATTGTTTGATAGTTAAAATACATAACTTGTACTGTGAAACAACAGCTACTTTACTATTTCTTAGTTCCCTAAACTGGAATCTAAATACAACACATGGTAAAAAGGTTAGCCAATACTTACAAGTAACTATTTGGTTTAACAGTAGAAGCTGTGCATTATCTACTTGATTTTTATAAATGCACGAATAATAATTCTACTGTCATAAACTCTCCGACAATTAATATTACATGGGCTTGAAATTTAATCCTTTCCACTACTAGATAAAAGACATAATTATGTGATCCTTGGTTATGGATTACCTACACCTGGGTAAATGTGCATGATGTAAAAACAATGAAGTTAAAAAATACTGAAAGTTGAACCCTCTTAGTGACTGGTCAGATTAGTAACCTTGTTCAAGTCTCTAGCAACCAGTTGTCTTTTCTCATAAAGTTCATCAATTTCTTTCATTACAAAACTGACTCAGAGTTGGCAAGGTATGAGCACCTAGGACAATATACGTCAAGGGAGACTCAGCATTCATAAAAAGTTTTATTTTCATCACAGTCTACGAAGGCTCGGAAATTGTAACTACTGTACCTCTTCACAATTTATTAAGGGGACTGCTAAGCAAAGGTGAAGCTATTTTCTGACAACTAGTTTTATATATTTTAAAACAACTAAAGTCACCTTCATCTTTAGTAAAATCAACTTCAAAGTAGTTTTGCAAAACTGCTACCTTTGCATAGCAGGCTTTTTAAAAACAGATATTTGTACTTCTAAACTAATTTGCTCATATATTTGTTACAGTTCCTTGGCTGGAAAAATTTAAGAGCTTTGTGTAAATGAAGTACCACATGATTTTAATGTATACAATGTTATTTTCTATACCTTCTGGCCTTCCCTACTTTATAAGGAAGCATTTGAAATAAACATATATGATAACAGAAAATCATGAATCATACATATCCTAAGCATAATATTTATTGGTTTCCAATTCTTATTTTCTAGATTAAGGATGAAATGATACTTCATTTAGCTCTGAACTGAACCACCATAATTTTAGCCATTCAGTCAACTGGTTTTGAAATGTTGATTTTATTTTTCTATATATTTTAGACATAAACATCTTTCCATGAGTTCCTTATAAGTTGAGAAATCTGTACATATCTACTTCTAAACAAGATAAGATCTAATATTCTTGTGAATATAATACACTGGTTTCACGAAGACAAACAATAATTCAAAAGTGTTAAAAGTACAGAATAAGATGTTTCTTTACAGGAAATCATTTTACAATTCAAGAAATTTACTGCAAAGGGCTAGGTTACTTACTGATGATATCAAAGGTATATACATGTCATACTATCACTGTCAACAAAGCTCTGAAAAATGTTTTAATTAATGATGAATATATAATGAAGATTAGTTCCAGTTATCCAATATCCGATACCTTCATGGAAATACCTTAATCTAAATAATCATATAGCCCACAATCACAAGTAGAGGACAAACTCTACAGTCAAAGACACTAATGCACCCCCTTTTAAGCATCACAAACAAACCAATGTCATACGGACTACAATAATACCTATTGGTCCGCCTAAGAAAACTTGACTTATTGCACTTTCCTCTTGAGCTTATGGTCATTGAAAGTGACAGATATTCTTTAACAACTATAAACATTACATCATACACAAATCACTTCATAGTCAACTCTTATAATGTCACTGGGCTGAGGGAAATGTGGGTTACAACTCCAAACTCTAGAATCATAAATGAAGAATAACCAATGTCTTATAACTAACAACAACTATTGTCACTACTCTTTTGTTCACCAGCAGAAGAGTATTCTTTTCCCTTTTTATTACTGTTTATCTGCCCACCAAAATCTTTGAATTTCTGATCTAACACAGACTTGGAGAGCTTCTATTGTGTCAGTTATATACACAGAGACTACTGATGCACTAACTACAAAATCTGGGTAGTATGAACACAGCAGGACTGGGTTAAATGTGGTATTAAATGCATGGCTAAAATCAGCAACTCAGATTTCAGAATAAAGCAACACATGGGTCTGCTAGGTAGAAAGTACAGCCACAGGGATTCAAAGCATAAAACTAGTAAGCTGACACTGTCTGACCATCTACAATGTTCTCACAATGTACATACCATTTTTCAAGCCCAAGGTTTTGCTTCCAATATCAGTTCTTCGTACAGTAATGTCAGGCACTGCATGGATTTTTTTTTAAAAAAAGGTAGTAAAAAACTGAATGAGTAATCACAACTCTCTCAGTCTTCTTGATACTTGATAAAACTTGAAACAGCCTATTGTGTATCAATAATTTTATGAAGAACAGGACAAGAATGATGAAGTTTATAATTCCTTACAATTGGTGGTCACAAAATGAATTTGCATTATGTATAAGGGCAATATATCTCCTATAGGGATTTATTTCATCCATAAAAAGGTAACACTGGAAACCACTTTGATCTCATGGTGCTCTTAGCAACTGCTTGTAGTGTTACGCTACTATACAAAGTAATCTAAAAGCATTTGCAGGGTGTCAAGTTACTGTAACTGGCTTTATCTGTATTTAGCTACTATACAAAGTAATCTAAAAGCATTTGCAGGGTGTCAAGTGACTGTAACTGGCTTTATCTGTATTTAACAATGTTATCAATGAGCAGAGGAGTCGAGGCAAGGACATACACGCATACACATGAATATGTGTAACCAGGGCCTGTCCTAAGTACACTGAAGCATAGGGGAAAAAAAGTGCAGTGGAATATGGAGTTACTACCTTCTTTCAGATGATCTTTTTAGGTTGAAAAACTTAAATGTGAAAGGTGCATTTTATGGTAAAGCATAATTAAGTAACAATGTTAGAAAAAATCACACAATAACAAACACTGTAAGAAATCAAAGGAATTCTGACTTCTGGCTCCATGTCTATCTATCAGCAAATTACAAAATTCTTAGAAACTGGTTATAATTTTTATTTGAATCAACCCCTGAATCATACACATTACACAAAAACAGCACATGCACAGATTTTGTATACAAACAGTAATAAAAGTTATCATGAACCAAGTGCCACATACAGATAACATTATTCATGCAAATATTGACAGTACACCAACCAAAGTTATATACATAGCAACCATTCTTTACACAATGAAATGTGCTTAGTATGTGATGTAAAACTGTTGAATCTTCCACATAAAGGCTGGGTGTAAATCAATCAAAATATTTCATACACAGCAAACATTACATGTAATATCTCTTACCTGGCACTCATGAATATCCTATAATACATTACACCTCTTGCTGTTCTTTGAATGCTGAGTTGAAATGGTATGGCCATATGGAGAGAATGAATGAGGAAAGGTTGACAAAGAGGATATGTGTCAGAGGTGGAGGGAACAAGAAGTGAGAAAGCAAATTGGAGGTAGAAGTATGGGATGATAGAGATATTGAGAGACTGGGGCCTGAACATACTGGAAGGTGAAAGGCATGCATGGAGCAATGAATTGGAATGATGTGGTATACTGGGGTTGACGTGCTGTCAGTGGACTGAACCAGGGCATGTGAAACTTTTGGAGTAAACTATGGAAAGGTCAGTGGGGCTTGGATGTGGATAGGGAGTTGTGGTTTCGGTGCATTTCACATGACAGCTAGAGACTGAATGTGAGTGGATATGGCTTTTTTTCATGTTTCAGAGCGCTACCTTCCTGATGCAGGGGTTAGCAATGCTGTTCCCTGTGGGGCAGGATGACAACAGGAATATTTGATGTCTGCCATTTCCTGCATTAGCAAGGTAGCACCAAGAAGAGACAAAAAAAAAAAGAGGTCACATTCACTCATCCATTCTCTAGTTGTCATGAGCAATGCACGGAAACTACAGCCCCAATCAACAACCAGGCCCCACATGTTCACTATTTCCCACATGAGTAAGATGGTGTCAAGAAAAAAGATAAAAAAAATCCTACCTTGGCTCTTTCCTTTGTTCCTTCTTTTGGAAAGCAATAAAGAAAGGGAGAATTTCTAGCCCTCTCCTTCTGCCCCTCTTAGTAAGTCATCTTCAACACATAGGAGAAACATGAGCAGTATTCTTTCTTCCCTATGCTGGGGGATAATATATCATGTATATGTACTACTTGCATACAAGACTGAAATCATGCAGTGTGTTGCAGTTTATCAGCAATGCAGTCAGGGATTTACATATGATGCTAATTTCTCTGTAAATGATTTTAATATAACTAAAAATATGTAGTAGATCATAACAATGTATTATGATGAAAAATTACCACAATTAAAATTAACATGCTCCAAAATTTTCCTCATCCAAGTAATGCCCAGACTACTCTCATGATGAGAGAACTGTTCTTATTCAAGTTCTTTAGTCATAATACTTCAATTCATAATACCCACAAAAGACCTTCTAATTTCTTTATAAACCCCTTTACCTGTGAACAGTATCTAGCCTGCTGCACTAATTATATATTTGTTTAAAACCCATTAAGAAATTTTCCCAATAAAAAATACTGCCCATGCAAAAAAAAAAAAAAAAATTATTAAAACAGCTGCAAATCAAATTTAAGAACAGTTAATTTTTTTGTTGAAGTAATGCCTAAAATATGAGTATGTACTAAAGAACACCACATATTGGTCTAATTTATACTTCATATGAGACCCATTTACCAACCTATTTGTATCTAGTTATATTTGGGCCATTGAAATTATACCATAAGTTCCCATACATACAAATCCTTTTTTGGGTAGTATGCACTAAAGGGTATCAGGGGAGCAAATCAACTCCAAATACCTGGGGATTCCTGCTCATTTGCCAGCCAAAAAGGCTAGGGTTGGGGACCCCCAGTTCTGTAAGACTGATTTCCATGAAGACCACAACTGCATCTGATCCAACCATAGTGAATGGGAAAGTAGATATAGATGAACCACAGAAAATGAAATTTATTCTACAAAGCTTAGTTTCGTTAAGTATGTTTGATTATAATTTGCAGTATTACAGGCTTTACTTCATACATGGATAATACAACTTGGGATGAAATTTATATGAGATGTGAATACATCTAAAATAGACAGTATGGTGTGAATGGAAACAAATGACAGGGTGTTTCAATATCTGCACCAAAGATATGCTTCAACAACAGACCAGCTCTACTTACATAGCTTATACTGAATGATCATAATAAGCACAATACTATATTCAGATTAGTATGACTGTATATTACTGCCTGAAACTCTTACACTTTTAGTTTTGTGAGTGTGTACCACAATCAAAAGTTAATTTTCTTATATAAATGGTTAAGCTCTATTTGTACAGACTCCTTAGCAATAAATGCACGTGCAATTGTAGGCTGTGACAGGTTAAGAATCACTCATAATTTGCTGAAAGTTGAATCATATGACATTCACTCAGAAAAGTAAGTAACAAAACACTTTCTCATTTTATCCCATTTCAATCTTATTAGAGTATTATATGTGGGTACGACACAAGGGCACACAAACATCATATCAAATAATACAACTGCTTAAAGAGTTCTTGATCCACAAACACCAGACAACAGACAACAACTAGAACCCTCGGCCCTGTGGAAATGCACACAACCCCGTGAATAGTCTACAGATCGCAAGAGGTTTTGGTTGATTTCACTCTGCTCTTATTTCATAATGACCATACCTTTGTGGGAATCTTACAACATCTGATTACTAATATACATATTCAGGAAATTTCTGAAGGAAGCTGAAATTAATGCACAGAACAATGAATACACTGAAATCTTGCAATAGAACATAGTAATATGGATATATCACAGAATTACATGACCAGATCATAATGTATACAATCACTACAGATGGTCTCTTTGATGTGTCCATGCCCAACCTGTTCCAAGGGCATAATCCCAAGTTAAATGGCAACTGTTTCGCCATACGCCATTCATCACCATAATCTCTAATGAAGGCTGACTAATGTCACTTCAGAAAATGTCCGCTACATACATCAATCTCCCAACTGATTTTATGATTTAATATCAACAAAGAGATGTAACACTGTCAACTTGATGTTAAAGCAACTAAAATTAACATACATAACATATAGAAATACACTAAACCTTATCTCAGCTCCTCAGAAAGTACACAATCAATTGGTGCATTAATCTACTGATTTGAACCACAGGTTTTACATCTGTCAAGACAAAAAAGTTATTTTCGTGTGTTCCACAAGTAATTCACTATGTGAGTACACAGATGTGTCAAGGCAGTGCAAACTTATAAAATCTCAAACAGCAGCTGGCATATATTATACAATGCAACAGGCGGGGTAAACATGCACGGAGGAGTGAACATTTTCGCTGGGCGGACGGTATGAACGAACACCAATTGAGCAATGTGTTCTTTCTTAATAATCACTTCTCAAGCTGAAAATCTCAAGGCAAAAAGCAGCATTTTGGAGCTGTTGTTTCCTGGACAAAGAGGCACTGTAAAAGGACCTTTATAACGTTATAACTAGCACATGTCAGGAGCATTACTAAAGACCATTAGGAGTTTTAGTCAAAGGGAATCTATATCAAAACTAGGTCTATATAAAAACTATCATCTTAGAAGGATTACAGAGAAAACCAAATTTCAAGAAGATGTCAAGTGGAACCATAGTGAGGGCAATCAATCTTTGGAGCTTGAGAGAAAATAGTATGTACATAATTAAATAGAAATATAAAGATCCTTGATACAGGAACTCTACGCATGGACTTACAACAGTGGTACAAAGTATAATCATCTACAGTAGCCTAAATACTACTGGTTACCTATTAAAAAGCATTTTGTGGTTGCAGTGGAAGGCTAACCTTTGCACAGACACTTTATGTTGTTCATAACATTCTTCATACTTCTACACTGGCAATATCAAATTAAACTATTGACCACTCAAATTATTTGCAGACTGACAAAAGAAAGTTGTGGTACTTAGTCTGAATTCATCCTGACACCAATTTCAACACAAAGTAAATTTTCTAAAGTATACCCAAACATATTTCATTATCAGATACCCCAGACTATCATACATCAAAGTTAAATAATGAGCTAGTAATTATGCGCCAAAAAGTCAAAATGGAAATATAAAAATCTATTTCAAGTTTTGATGAGGTCATGCTTACTAAAATCTTGCAAATGATTGCCAAATGTGTTTCTGTAATGTCCATATGACATACACAACAGAAAACTACATAAAATGAAAACTAAAAATCCTGGAACATAGATACCATGGAGAGAAACCAATGTAGCATACATATGTTTAGAATTTTTGATAAAAACTTAAAAGCATTAAAAAAATCTGAGCCATTGCAAAAAAAGATCTCATTTTCCATATTTTCTATTCTGACATTTTAGTAATAAGATTTACAATTTAACAGATAAGTTCAAAGTTCATAAAATTTCACCAGGAAAGATTAATATCTGTATAATTCAACTACAATACGCAATACAATCATATATATTTATACTATGTATATGTCCAAGGTTACTAATAGTTTTCATGAAAATATCTAAACCATGGATAGCATAAATCTGAAACTTATACTTCCACTTCATCAGTGCATTGTTAGCCTAACAATGAAAAGTCAGAATGGTTGATAAACCTAAAGTGAGATCTTTTATGCTACTCATCTCAGATTTCTCCATATCTAAAGACATACTAAAATTAATTGGACATAAGAAGACATGAAAGCATCCCTTCCTTCATAAATCTAATATGAGGGTTTGATAAAAACTTTCCCCCTCTGGATGTATCCCACAGCAGTATGAATTCCAAATGTTACAGATGTAGCTTAAGTGTTTCCAAGAAGAGATATGAAAAGACATAATAAATACAAAAAAGGCAACAAAAATGCAAAAATATAGCTAATGAGTTTCCATGAAGAGGTGTGAACAGATACATATAAAAAATATTAACGGGGTAAGAAAGAAAGGCATGAAGCTAAAATAATAAATAAATCATAAAGAGAAAATATGACAATGCTGGAAAATACTCTCATTCAGTGCATAATTAAGAAAGGAGAGATGAGTTGAAGATCTCTTAGAGTATTAAGAAAAATAGTTAGAAGTCCTTCTACTATATATCATGAAATCAGATGTAAATATTTTCATTTACCATAAGAGCAGCAGGGCCTAACATACATTTATCCAATACTTTCTCTGTGTTTGCCTCCATTCAAGATTGTTGGCTTTGTTAAATAAAATGGGACACATGTTGTCTGGGTTATCTGAACATGCACAGAGATCAGACATGCAGAACACATAATGTGACTAAGTATCTGTTCTAAACCATACCTACCACGTCTGTGCAAGAAGCATAAGACATCCCAATTTATCAAAACATACACTAATTTCAAAAGAAAATGGCGGGCAGCGCGCACACACACACACACACACACACACACATATATATATATATATATATATATATATATATATATATATATATATATATATAGTAGATCTTAAGCACATGACAAGGCTTGGTCAAGATCAAAAATCTTCTAAGCTGTTACTTTGTGGATACTTGCATCATAAAACGTACTGGATAAAATTCACATCAGAATATTCCTTCACTTCGAATATAACTCTTCAATAACATACAACTGTAAGGAATATAATATGTTATCATTCTGGCTTTCTTTCTGAAATAAGCCATTTTCTTGAAAGTAGAATAATTCTCTAACATAAGTGGAATAATTCTCTGGCATAAAAATCATCTTATTTCAGTAAAGAAAACAAGGCAAAGAAATCCTTTATCTTACACAAAGGCCATTTTCTACTTGTTCTACTTTGAATTACTAACAAGAAAAAGATTTTCTTACATTTGCCAATTATACAATAATTTCAGTTTTTGATAAAATGATAACAACTCAATAATGATCTATAATAAAAAATCTAAAACAGCATTCTGGAATTCCAGTGTCTGCACAACATAAAAAAAGAAAAACATTAGATACAAAGGATACTTTGTAAAAAGCTAATTTCTTGTACTAATATCTCTGTGTATAAGCATCATCACAATATCATCAGTCAATATCATTTGACAGAAAATTCTTTAGTGGTACACTTACACCACATAAATGCCTATATCTATTTTTTTTCGGAACATCATACAAAAAATAAAGGCTGAAGAATAAACTTCAATCTGGCTTCTGCACATGACTTACACGAATGCTGGAAGAAGCACTACTGCAGAACAGCAATCTGATATGCTTCTTTCACAAGTCAAAATATCCTCAGTAATATTATGTACCTACTAACATACAACTTGAGATCTCAGTTTCTTTTCAGATTCAAAAGCACACATAAAAAAAATTCACAGCATATTCTTAATTCTTCCTGACAACACTTTATGCAACAGTTGCCATTACAAAAATGAGCATGTAAATGACGATAACACTAAGTTATATCTGGTTCTCCAGCGTCAGAATACCAGCCTTTGTGCTGCGTAAAAGACGCTGGGGCAACAAAAACAATCTTCACTAATGGCAATCCATTCCACAGATTATTCTATGACAGACAGCTTTATCTGTTGTCTCCTTTCAGTCTTTAATATGTGCAACACCCAAAGAAAATATTGAATGTCTGGCAAATTACATATTTCAATATATTTCCACAATTCAACTACATCCAAACATATGATAACTACATCACCTTCATCACCACAAATTTCAGTGCTGGACTGCCACACTGATAGGAATATCAATACATATCTTTTAACTAACATCTAGAGGAGTCAGTAACAACTGATTGAGTTTATGTACCAATCAACTCCAGGACCATCTGAGAACCTTAAAAATTTCTTTCACCTTTAGATGGAGTACTCTGTTACCCAATAACCTGAAATAACTGAAGGGCCAATTAAAGTACTATACAACAGGGAAAGATTCTGTACGTTTGTTAACAAATAAATTGTAACAGTTCTCCCTTCATCTTTCAGTTTTTCTCTGATGTAAGAAAAAAGGACACAAATTCTGTTTTAGATCTTTTTACAATGAAATGAGATGATCTTCTTTCTTTCCAGTATTAATATGTAACGACAGTCATAAAAATATTTACTTTTGCTGCCTAGATTAGGGAACTGCATGTTTCCTAAATGACAGGGTTGAGGGACTACAAACAAATGAGAACTGAGACACTGGGGAGGCAATGGATATACAATGTAATTGCCTCACTTAGTGTGGAGCTCCTGGAGGCAGAGACCACAAGACCACTCACCCTCAGGTGGTTCTTGCAGTGGAGGACGTAGACAGTAAAGGTGGTAGCCCCGGTCACAATCATCACAAAACAACAGCTGGTCCTGAAAACATTAGGTTATGAAGCAATATTATCAACCTCAACCACTATCTGTAATAAAAGATTGCATCTTCTTTATCAATAGCAAGATGATAATATGAATGCTTGATTGACTTCACACCAGTTACTTTTTGTTAGATCATTTAGTGTTGAACCATTACCAATATTTTCACCACTAATTGAAGATTTATATGTGCCACTGCAATCATCAACTAAGTAAATAGCTTTATATTGTCAAAAACTGACAGAAGAGTTAGTGTATTTCCCAAACCCAGACTTACTGGTGAGCAGTGTCAGACCTGGGAAATATTCCAGGATTGGAGAGAAAAACCATATTATTCTAAACCTGGATTACTTGATCTGGCTCTCAGCTACATTCAGGGTTCTTCAGGAAAACCACACATCATCAACTGCACCACTCAAAGATGACATGTCTCTCGCTTTCCAAACTAGTTCAAAAGTTTTCTGGCTCCCATTTTGGTGAGACAGGCCACACATACTCTTTGAGATCTGTCATGCTGGCTATGCATAGGAAACTCTCATGGATCAATCATGTGAGCCTATATTTATGTATGAGCATACAAAGGATGAGGCTGGGAATTTCCCTTGAAAATTATCTATGAATTACCTATCAACCTATCTTTCTAGATCCTTCTACTGGGGGTAAACTTCATGATGCTTTCAAAAATTCTCATGTTTGAGAATGTGTGGTTTTAAAGGTTTCTAATCATAAAATTTCTTCTTTGGATAAGCAATCTGAAGTATAGCTCAAGACAGATTCCCTAAAATACAGATGCAAAACATGAAATTAAAACTGTCTTTATGTAGTAAAGCAGCCATTCAAATTTGACTTTTAATTCACTTGGCAGAATCTTTTCAAACCAATCAGAGGGAAACTGCCTGCTATCTACACTCTGATGCCAAAATATCTGCATCTTTCTCTTAATCAGACCCAGATGATTATGAAGCTTCTAAATTTGTCATTCATTGTTTGTCAAGTCCCTCAGTCATTAAGAGTGAGCTGGGTGTTCACCATCATGTAAATGTGAATTACACAGTTCCTTCGGAATTTTGCCATTCACCATTATGTGAATTTTTTTTCATACATATTCACCATTTCCCACATTAGTGAGGTAGCATCAAGAACAGATTACCGATACTTAAGAGTGAAAAATCCTCACTTGATCCCCTTCTCTGTTCCTTATTTCAGAAAAGGAAAACATGCAGGGAGGATTTCAAGCCCTCTGCTCCCACTCCTTTTAACTGCCTTCTATGGCATACAGTGAATACTTGGCAAGTACTCTTCTCCCTAACCCCAGGGATATATATACATATAGTTTTTCATACATATTCACCACTTCCTGCATTAGTCAGGTAGAGTCAAGAACAGGTGGCTGAGCCTTAGAGGGAAGTCCTAACTTGGCCCCCTTCTCTGCCCCTTCTTTTGTATGAGGAAGTACCAGAGAGACTGAGTGTAGAATGACAATAGGTGAGAGCAAATGATGTGAGGGGAGTCGGTGAGGAATGGGATGTATTTAGGGAAGCAGTGATGACATGTGCAAAGGATGCATGTGGCATGAGAAAGGTAGGAGGTGGGCAGATCAGAAAGGGTAGTGAGCGGTGGGATGAAGTCTTTAGTGAAAGAAAAAAGAGAGGCGTTTGGATGATGCTTACAAGGAAGGAGTGCAAATGAGACATATAAAAGAAAGCAGCAGGAGGTCAAGAGGAAAGTGCAAGGGTTGAAAAAGAGGGCAATTGACTATAGGAGTGAGAGAGTATCATTAAACTTTACGGAGAATAAAAAAAATGTTTCGGAAGGACGTAAATAAAGTGTGTAAGACAAGTTAACAAATGGGAACATCTATGAAGGGGGAAAGGAAGGAAGTAATAATAAGTAGTGATGAAGTGAGAAGGAGGTGGAGTGAGTATTCTGAAGGTTTATTTAATATGTTTGATGATAGAGTGGCAGATATAGGGTGTTTTGGTCGGGGTGGTGTGCAAAGTGAAAGGATCATGGAGAATGGTTTGGTTAAGAGAGAAGAAGTAGTGAAAGTTTTGCGGAAGATGAAACCGGCAAGGCGGTGGGTTTGAATGGTACTGCAGTAGAATTCATTAAGAAAGGGGGTAACAGTGATGTTGGCTGGTTGGTAGGATATTCAGTGCATCTATGGATCATGGTGAAGTGCCTGAGGATTGGCAGAATGCATGCACAGTGCCACTGTACAAAGGCAAAGGGGATTAAGGTGAGTGTTTAAGCTACAGAGGAATAAGTTTGTTGAGTATTCCTTGGAAACTGTACAGGAGGGTACTGACTGAGAGGTTGAAGGTGTGTACAGAGCACTAGATTGAGGAGGAGCAGTGTGGTTTTAGATGTGGCAGAGGTGGTGTTGATCAGGTGTTTGCTTTGAAGAATGTGTGTAAGAAGTACTTAGAAAAACAAATGGATTTGTATGTCGCATTGATAGATCTCGAGAAAGCATATGATAGGGTTGACAGAGAAGCTTTGTGGAAGGTCTTAAGAGTATATGGTGTGGGAGGTAGGCTGCTAGAAGCAGTGAAAAGTTTTCACCAATGACGTAAGGCATGTGTATGAGTAGGAAGAGAGAAGAGTGACTGATTCCCAGGGAAGGTCGGTCTGTGGCAGGGGTGTGTGATGTCCCCAAGGTTGTTTAATTTGTTTATGGATGGGGTGGTTAGGGAGATAAATGCAAGAGTTTTGGAGAGAGAGGGGTGATTATGCAGTCAGTTGGGGATGAGAGGGACTGGGAAGTGAGTCAGTTGTTGTTTGCCAATGATAAAGCTCTGGTGACTGATTCAAAAGAGAAATGGCAGAAGTTAGTGACCGAGTTTGGGAAAGTGTGTGAGAGAAGAAAGTTGAGAATAAATGTGAATAAGAGCAAGGTTATAAGGTTCAGTAGGGTTGAGGAACAATTAAAAAGGGATGTAACTCTGATTGGAGAAAAACTGGAAGTAAAGTGTTTCAGATATCTGGGAGAAGACTTAGCAGCAAATGGAACCATGGAAGCAGAAGTGAGTCACAGGGTGAGGGAAGGGGAGAAAGTACTGGGAGCGATGAAGAATGTGTGGAAGGAGAGAACATTATCTCGGAGAGCAAAAATGGGTATGTCTGAAGGAATAGTAGTTTCAACAATACTAAATGGTTGTGAGGCATGGGTTATAGATAGGGTTATATGGAGGAGGGCAGATGTGTTGGAAATAAAATGTCTGAGGACAATATGTGGTGTGAGGTGGTTTGATCAAGTAAGTAATGAAAGGGTAAGAGAGATGTGTGGAAATAAAAAGAATGCAGTTGAGAGAGCAGAACAGGGTGTGTTGAAATGGTTTGGGCATATGGAAAGACTGACAAAGAGGATATATGTGTTACAGGTAAGGGGAACAAAGAGAAGCAAAAGACCATATTGGAGATGGAAGGATGGAGTGAAAAAGATTTTGAGTGATCAGGGCCTGGACATATAGGAGAGAGAGAGGCATGAAAGGAATAGAGTGAATTGGAACATTGTGGTATACTGGGGTCAACGTGCTGTCAATAGATTGAACCAGGGCATTTGAAGCATCTGGGGTAAACCATGGAAAGGTCTGTGGGGCCTGGATGTGGAATATATCACACATAGTTCCTTAAGAATTTTCCAGTTTACCCCTATCTAAATACACATCACATACGAATTTCTTCAGACTTTGGCTGAACTTCCTCTGCTTCTAAAAAATTTTCTCAATTTTCTGTTTTTTCATCTTTACCACTGAAGCTTTCAGTCTGAGCCACACGGTCCATTGCTTGAATATATTTTCTTTCTCATGTTCCCAATTTTTCTTGTCTTGTGAAATTCCATTCCCAAAAGGACATGTTATCGCCATGTCTAATACCAGAAAATTATCAAATTTTGTGACAGAAAAACTATAATATAAAAGAAAATCATTCCATTACTGGCACTACCCATCAAGGCATTGGGAAGGCAAGTGAGAGTTGCATAGTAAGCCACCACTTCAATGGTTGTCAAGTTGCACTCCTTTGACCCATATAGGTGTCTTTTCTTTCTGCCTCACCCACACAAACATACAACTCCCTCCTTGTCACACATACCACAAGACAGCACAACTCACACAACTAGTACTATGTGCTAGCCCTGCCTTTTGGCAAAATGGTAGGAGCAATAGAGAGGAGTAGTAGCTGGGAACATTACAAAGGAGCATTAGGTAGAAACATTAGGTATTTTCTGAATCCTTGAATATTTCACAGTTATTAAATTTTGCAAAAAGCAAGGCAAATTACCACTCTGGGTGGGATGGGGTTAACCACAAGTCAATGCGATTCCTAATTAGAATATCAAAGTTAAATCTGTTTTGGATTAGTGAATTCTTGGTGCCCTGTAATTTTAGAAGGTACGCCACTCCAGTAAAAAGTAAAATTACAAGGTATGCCACTCCAATAAAGAGTTTGGCTTTCTATAGTGAGTGTGTCCATGCTACCATCTCTGACATGATGTAAATGTACATGCCTCTATGGTTTGTTGTCAAACACAGAGACTTGCTTCTGTGAATTTCTTTTCATTTTTACCTTTTCCCAATTCATAGTTTATTTCACTGGATATTAAATCTTTACTATGCTGGTAAGAAGAACACAGATAGCTGAAGGTCTATTCTACATGCTCAAGGGTGATTACATACCAGATTTAACTGAGGTGATATCTCATCCTCATATTCTTCTATGCAAATAGTGACATTCTTTCTCATTGGACTTACATCATTCTCTGAGGTCCCACAAACTGTACAGCACTTGCACTCAATGCACTGCCATCGGTACAGCCTCACCGAGATCATCATTTGAGCCGTAAACTGCAGGCAAGTGGGATGACCTGTAGCAGAAACTATTCATGTAAATCAATAATAAAATGTAAACTAGTTACTTCTCTTTCAAATCAGCCTTATGTAATTCTCTTAATCTATCTACATGCACTCTAAAACAAAATATCGAACTGCATATGTATTTGATGGATGTACAGACTCTCCAAGAGTCCTAGTCTGTCATTTCAGTTCACCAGAATTTACATTTGCTATAGTGAGCATGGTCAATGACAATCTTGTGATATAAGAAACATATAATGTAAGCTTCCAACATTTTGGTTAACTTTATTGTGTTGTTACTATTCAAACTATGACACTAAAAATACACCCTAACCTATTCACTTTAACACAGTGTATGGATAAAACCATGTTATATGAATATATCAAGTTATTCAGGATTCTCAATGCAGAAGACTTACGAAAAAGAAATCCTGCTTATCCAGCGGCTGCTTAATCAAAATATCAATTATCCATGCAATGTATATACAAACTTGATTATCAAGAATCTGCTTGACCAATTTCTTTTATATTTAGGACCTGATTAACCAAAACTTTGATTATCCATGACCTGCTTAATCAAAACTCTGATTATCTAGGACCTTATTAACCAAAACTTTGATTACCCAGGACCTGCTAACTAAAACTTTGATTATTCAGGACCTACTTAACCAAATCTTTGATTATCCAGGATCTGTTTGGACAAAGTTTTGATTACCAGGACCTGCTTAACCAACCAATCTACTATTCCAGGATCTGATTAACCAAAAAAACAATTATCCAGGACCTGCTTAACTAAAACTGATGATCCAGGACCTGCTTAAAAAATGTTTATTATCCAGGGCCTGCTTAACCAAAACTTTGATTATTCATGACCTGCATGATCAAAACTTTGATTGTACGATTATGCACGACCTGCTTAATCAAAATATTAACTATTGAGAACCTGCTTAACCTAACTCTTGATAATCCAAGACTGACCTATCTCAAAAATCTTGATTTCTAGGATCCATTTCAGCATGCAAGTTTCAGTGATAAACTTGGGACACTTAATCTTTTAAAAGCAGGATAGGATACAAAGGTGAAATACTAATCTTGATCAGCACTCAGCTGGTTAAGACGATATCGAGTAATTTTGTATAACAAAAACATACAAAATATCTTTAATACTGATTTTGGACATTACTATTAAGATTCAGTAAGCAAAAAGCCTAATCCAACAACAACTGACTGTGAATTATGAACAAAATAATACGACCAGACAATGAAGAAGTTTTAGTTGCAAAGGAAATTTTTAGTAACAACTTACGTTTGATTTGTATGGTGGGAGTGTGGAGAGTCAAAGGATTGAACAATGAAGAAAAAGAATTAGATTGTTGTGGGACACTTTATAAAATTTATATGGAGATGATTTTTCAAAAGCCACCCTATATAAAATTATAGACAACATTCAATAACTATATGTTCATTTCATAAAAAGAAGAAAAAAAAAGGACGCATTATGCTAATAACAGTATTAATTACATAAACAATTCAGCCAAAGAAATGAGGGATGTGAGTTGAGAACAAGTGATGGAGCATCTATGTAAACTGAGATTTGAATAAGAGGAGCACTGCAGTTAGTCTCTGGAGTAATATGCAATAAAATAAAATGGATCGTGGCTATTACTGCAGTCATGAAAGGAATGCATATACTAAAATGAGATGGTCAACTGTGTTATTTAAGGTGGCCGGAGATCAATCTTCAGCTGCTCGCACTTGGCATTAACAGATAAACATGAATAGTATGCACAAAGTACAGTACTATAAAAGAAATAATTTTCCAGCAGGGGAATAAAACCAGCCTTTACTTGAAAGAAGTATTTTTTTGTACAAAACTAGACAGAAACTCCTTTAGGCTCAAGGTATCATACATTATGCATAGGGCATGGCACAGGTGTTCTAAAACACTGCAGGTTCTGCTGAAGGTGTCTTTCAGAATCTAAGGTATTTTCTTTCAAAATAGTCAACTAATTTCAAGATCTGATATTTGGATTCTGAACAAAACCCTAAAGAACTTCAGAACATTATATCTTGGACTATTCCAAGGCTTGCTTTTAGATGCTCTTTAAGACAGATGGTATCATGTATGTATAGCCTTTCATGGGACAAAGATTTGAGATACTTTTCCAAGTATCCTGAAATGAACTTCAATCATTCACTCCTTCATTCATTCAAAGTAATACTGAAGATTATGCATCTGACTTCTGTATTTCAAAATCTTATGTCAGAAAGTTTATGAATTGAAGGTTAAACTTGAATAAATCTTTACCCCTTAATGCCTCCATACGGATATTCATAAGAGCTTGGGGACGTCTCTAAACAGAAATATACACAATGAGCATCATGCCTCAATTTCATGTCCATGTACAGAGCCTAGGTGATAGATGAGGTGGTAGTGAATTACAGTTTCTCCCCACAGTCAGTCATCCTCTAAACATGCCAATGACAGCATATTTTCATGAGTTTTCTAAGAAAGGATTTGAGTGGCTTTTGCAAGATTTAGGGGACCAAGCAGACAATTCTGAAGTATTTGATAATGATGATGTGTTTTAGGATCGTGTGGAGAATGATATTATGGACAATGAATCTTTTATCATCAATAGTTAATCAAGATGAGGCAGGAGAAAGTTTTCTATCAAAATTGGAGGCAGTGTGCCAAAATATCCTTGAACTAGGCAACATTGCATTTCATCAGTGCTGTTAGTTATTTAATAAACTTTGATAGCTGTGCTGTGAAACATTATTATCAATGAATTACATTATATAAGGTAAAACAATAATCAGTAATAAATATTTTGGTGCAAGTAAAATAAATAATAAAACAAGAACTGGCTTGATGTTTATGCCTTACTCTTGCACATTTTAGCATACTATGCTGAAACATCCTCAAACCTTGCATTTGTTATTACTGTGAAAATAGTGGACAAAAAATAATGAAGAGATTCTTTTTTTACTGTTATATGAACATCTTTGAAACTGAAGTTAAATAAATTTTTCAAACAACTCGAAAAAATGTGAGTTTTGAGGGTTGGAAAGGATAATTTGGTAGGACATTAAGGTATTAAGTTCATGGGACAAAAGCTTATGGGTGTAACTAAGGATAGGGGAGAAAGAATACTTCCCACATACTCACTGCATGTCGTAAAAGGTGACTAAAAGGGGAGGGAGTGGTGGGCTGGATATCTTCCCCTATCATTCTTTAATTTTCCAAAAGAAGGAACAGAGAAGGGGGCCAAGTGAAGATGTTCCCTCTAAGGCTCAGTCCTCTGTTCTTTACGCTACCTCGCTAACACAGGAAATGGCAAATATGTATGGAATATATATATACATATATTCATTTATTCATCTATCTATTTTGCTTTGTTGCTGTCTCCCACATTAGCGAGGTAGTGCAAGGAAACAGATGAAAGAATGGCCCAACCCACCCACATATACATGTATATACATAAACGTCCACACACGCAAATATAGATACCTATACATCTCAACGTATACATATATATACAAACACAGACATATACATATACACACATGTACATAATTCATATTGTCTGCCTTTATTCATTCCCATCGCCACCCTGCCACACATGAAATAACAACCCCCTCCCCCCACATGTGCACGAGGTAGTGCTAGGAAAAGACAACAAAGGTCACATTCGTTCACACTCAGTCTCTAGCTGTCATGTATAATGCACCGAAACCACAGCTCCCTTTCCACATCCAGGCCCCACAGAACTTTCCATGGTTTACCCCAGACGCTTCACATGCCCTGGTTCAATCCATTGACAGCACGTCGACCCCGGTATACCACATTGTCCCAATTCACTCTATTCCTTGCACGCCTTTCACCCTCCGGCATGTTCAGGCCCCGATCACTCAAAATCTTTTTCACTCATCTTTCCACCTCCAATTTGGTCCCCCATTCTCCTCGTTCCCTCCACCTCTGACACATATATCCTCTTGGTCAATCTTTCCTCACTTATTCTCTCCATGTGACCAAACCATTTCAAAACACACTCTTCTGCTCTCTCAACCACACTCTTTTTATTACCACACATCTCTCTTACCCTATTATTACTTACTCGATCAAACCACCTCACACCACATATTGTCCTCAAACATCTCATTTCCAACACATCCACCCTCCTCCGAACAACTCTATCTATAGCCCACATTTCGCAACCATATAACATTGTTGGAACAACTATTCCTTCAAACATACCCATTATTTGCTTTCCAAAATAAAATTCTTGACTTCCACCCATTCTCCAATGCTCCCAGAACTTTCGCCCCCTTCCCCACCCTATGATTCACTTCTGCTTCCATGGTTCCATCCGCTGCCAAATCCACTCCCAGATATCTGAAACACTTCACTTCCTCCAGTTTTTCTCCATTCAAACTTACTCCCAACTGACTTGTCCCTCAACCCTACTGTACCTAATAACCTTGCTCTTAATCACATTTACTCTCAGCTTTCTTCTTTCACACACTTTACCAAACTCAGTCACCAGCTTCTGCAGTTTCTCACACGAATCAGCAAACAACAACTGACACTTCCCAAGCTCTCTCATCCACAACAGACCGTATACTTGCCCCTCTTTCCAAAACTCTTGCATTCACCTCCCTAACAACCCCATCCATAATCAAATTAAACAACCACAGAGACATCACACACCCCTGCCGCAAACCGACATTCACTGGGAACCACTCACTTTCCTCTCTTCCCACTCATAAACATGCCTTACATACTCAACAAAAACTTTTCACTGCTTCTAGCACCTTACCTCCCACACCATATACTCTTAATACCTTCCACAGAGCATCTCTATCAACTCCATCATATGCCTTCTTCAGATCTATAAATGCTACATACAAATCCATATATATATGGGAGCAGGGGGCTGGAAATCCTCCCCTCCAGTTTTGACTTTTCCAAAAGAAGGAACAGAGAAGGGGGCCTAGTGAGGATTTTCCCTCTTAGGTTCAGTCCTCTGTTCTTAACGCTATCTCGCTAACGCGGGAAATGGAGAATATGTACGAAAATATATATCTTATATATTTATATATATTATACCTTGTCGCTGTCTTCTGCATTTGCGAGTTAGCGCAAGGAAAAAGACAAAAGAATGGCCCAACCCACCCACATGCACATGTATATACATACATGCCCACACACACAAATATAAATACTTATACATTTCATTGTATACATACATATACTTACACAGTCATATACATATAAACACATGTACATATTCATACTTGGTGCCTTTATTCATTCCCATTGCCATCCCACCACACATGAAATAGCATCCCCCTCCCCCGCGCAAAGTAGTGCTAGGAGAAGACAAAAGGCCACATTCGTTCACACGCTGTCTCTAGCTGTCATGTGTAATGCACCAAAACCACAGCTCCCTTTCCACATCCAGGCCCCACAGAACTTTCCATGGCTTACCCCAGTCGCTCCACATGCCCTAGTTCAATCTACTGACAGTACATCGACCCAGGTATACCACATTGTTCCAATTCACTCTACTCCTTGCACGCCTTTCACCCTCCTGTATGTTCAGGCCCCGATCACTCAAAATCTTTTTCACTCCATCTTTCCACCTCTAATTTGGTCTCCCACTTCTCCTCATTCCCTCCACCTCTGACACATATATCCTCTTTGTCAATCTTTCCTAACTCATTCTCTCCATGTGACCAAACCATTTCAAAACACCCTCTTCTACTCTCTCAACCACACTCTTTTTATTACTACACATCTTTCTTACCCTTTCATTACTTACTCGATCAAACCACCTCACAAAACACATTGTCCTCAAACATTTCATTTCCAACACATCCATCCTCCTCTGCACAACCCTATTTATAGCCTATGCCTCCCAACCATATAACATTGTTAGAACCACTATTCCTTCAAACATACTAATTTCTGCTCTCCAAGATAACGTTCTCGCTTTCCTCACATTCTTCAATGTTCCCAGAACCTTCGCCCCCTCCCCCACCCTGTGACTCACTTCCGCTTCTATGGTTCCATCCGCTGCCAAATCCATTCCCAGATATCTAAAACACTTCACTTCCTCAAGCTTTCCTCCATTCAAACTTACTTATGCAAGTATGAATATGTACATGTGTATATATGTATATGCTTGTGTATGTGTTTGTATATGTATGTACATGTGCATGTATGGGTACATATATGTGTATATGAGTGGATGGGCCATTCCTCATCTGCTTCCTGGTGCTACCTCGCTGACATGGGAAACAGCGATTAAGTATGAAAAAATAAAATTTTTTTCATACTTGTTCACATCTACAAAAAAAGATGAGGGGCAAAGATCACAAGAGTGTATCTAAGCAAAACAAGTGGAAGGAGTTACATAAAAGATACAACTCAAAGTGGAAAGATGAGTTTCAATATGCTGTAGAGACCAACACAAAAATGCCAAATTCTTGTTATCTAGCAAAGATGTTATACAAGCCACCTTCCTGATTAGTGGCAGAAGGCTTTTGTAAGGTAGATGCATACGGAGATTACATGCACGCAATCTTTCTAGTTTACATCAATTCCAGTAACTCTTTTCTTTTTTCTAGAAGTAATTATGAATGCACTCCAACATCTGCAGTAGAGCATTCCTAATTTCATTTGCCATTCTGCTGTATAGATGCCACCAAGGAATCTGTACACTGCAAAGTCCATTGTTTGCTCTGTTTTAAATCCATGGTGGATGTGACTGTTACTTTAGCTTGTTATTTTTGTGTATATTGCTTTTCTAATGACATTCAAGTGTCTAAGATCTAGTAATGAAAGTAGTGAGGCTAAAAGCAGGAAAAGAAAGCACATCACATTTAAGACTGTGCAAAACACAATACTATTATCAAGGTGTACCCAATTCTTGGTAAGAAAAGAAATTTGAAAAAATCATTGAAAAAAAGGCAAAATCATACCTTAAATATCTAGAACTGACAATAAATGTCCTTACACTGGATTCGTAAATTCTGCTCTAGTTTTGTGCCCTGAGATTTTCCATGATGTATTTCAATATGACACGATGTATATGAGAGACTAACACCAAAACTGAATATAACTGGATAACACAAGCTGGCAATGAATCCCTTATAAAACTTTGAAAAATGCTGAAAATTACAAAATTAAGGGAAGTTATGAAAGGATTGTCGTCTATGGTGTATATCATACGGATGCTAAATCAGTTTGTTATCGTCTGTCTGCATATGGTGGATACTGCCAAGAGTATGGATTTAAAGCATAAACACTGTAGTACATACTTAGATTATACTTTAGACATTTAAATTCAACTGAATATATCTTCAACCACCTTACAATCAATTATCATACTCTAATCTGTGTCTGTTATTGTGAATTTCTACATGTCATTCTGACATCATATATTTGAGATGAACACCAAATACTGCATACAGTGTGACAAAACAAGCTGGCAAAGAATCTCTCATACTGATTTTGAAAATCTGAAAAATAAAAACTTTTGACAGATAGATAATTAATCTAATTTATATGGACATAAACAATAATCACTTGTCTACAAGAAGTAGGCATCTCTTACTGGCATTTCACCATGGATCAAGCACGCTGCAAATTTAATTATAGTATTACTACATTAACTCTTTATTCTCTTGATAAAGGAAAGCTACAAACATTCTTATCCATAATTTGATCCATGGTACATTAAGTTGTCTAGAGTGCCATTCAGAATCAGCTATGAATTGGAAAATTTAGTTTTTTATGTAATTAATTGAAGAGAATGAAGAAAAGTTTGGAAAACAAGGAGCCATGGTACAGAATTAATAATGAGAAGTGCCTGGACTCTCTTCACTAAGGAAGACTCTTTGTCCCATAATCTTATTTCTACATTATGTAAGGTTGTGTTCCTAGGGATAATATAGTTTATTTTTGTTTATATTCTTTGTCTATACCCCACATTTCCCCGTAGCTTAAATGCCCTGCCCACCTTTTTAAGACTTACCCTTCTAAGTACACATTATTTTACATAATTGCTGCATATCTAATTCTATTCTAAAAAGTTTAATGGGCCAATGATAACATTTTCATATGATTCCTTAAGATACATGAATCATGTCCCTAAAGTTATCAGTTACCTAACTAAATACAATTGTAATTTTGTTTAAAGCTGATAGAAACATATGCTGGATTAACAAAACTCCAGATTAAGTTAAGAGTTATTTGATGTTTTCAGGTCTCCTTTAAAACACTGAAAATGTACCCACAATCTGGTAAATTTCATAACTTGGCAACTTCTCAGCCTAAAAGTTACCAGACTTGAGACACCGAAGAGCACTAACTTTTATGAGGATAGAGCTTTTTTTCAGTTTCAACGACTTTTTCCAATCAAACTAAAAACTTGTAGTGTTTATAAATCACTGAATATGTACATATCAGGTTCACACTGCACACAGATCTCTTTCATAGACCACAGAAGTGTTATCTGCCTCCACCTGCATGTGGTTTCATCATGAGTGAAACGTCATCTAAGGAGAGGCTGTACCATTGTTAATGGATAAAAAGGAGTGCAGTCTCGTCAAGGAACTTCTCTCTCCAACAGGGTCCTGTTCCTAATTGGAATGCAGCTTCAGAGATGTAGGTGCCCCATAAAAGGGGTTCTGATGTATTTGTATAATTAATTAACTAAAAATCAATCTTATTTTTTGCTCACTATGAAACATGATCTTTTCAAGGGAGAGAATGGATGGAAGTGCAAGGGAAGATCTAAAGGTAAGATTTAAAGGCAAGGGACAGACCAAGGGAGCATGTATGTAGGAACAGTACTGTAATGACAGCACCCCCAGAAGATCCAAAGATCCAGTACCAGTCATCCTCCTGAACTTTACAGAGCAACTTACAATGTTAGTTCTTTACTGGGCATCAGAGAATACTAATGCCTAAGTAAAAAGGACAAATCAATTCAAATATACAACATATCGGAAAACAAGCACACCACAATCATTCCTTTCAAAAATATCATGAATGAATAAAGGCAAATTTCAATTCAGTAAGAGAATCACAATGTAGAATCAGTAAAACTAAATCCAGTTTGTGATGTTTGATACCTGAAGCAGGATGTCAGACCAAACCATCTAAGTCTTCACATCACCACATAATCTAGTGAAAGTGGCCTAATGGAAAGGACTAAAACACTGAACTGATGAACTGGTTCCTATTAAATAAGTTTTCAGTCACCAAACGACAGTCTGGACAGGTATGGTATAACAAACGGTTATTAGATGTAATCAAACAGACCAGCAGATGAAGTAGAACCAACACCCCAGGAGTCTCCATAACCATGCTAGCAAAGAAATTGGTGGAAGATATGAAGAATTTTACAAAGATATGAATCGTTAATGAGTTTTACATCAGCTTACTCCAGTCACCATGTTAGTATTGTCTCAAAAAAATTCAAGGCTGTTAAAATGAGGATATCACAAACTGTGACTTTATTAACTCCATCAGTCTTTTACTCTCACTCCTACCATCCATATTTGGTGGTCTGTTTCATGATATGAATTTTGATAGAGCATAGTGATAATCCTACTCTAACTACCAAAGTTTTCTACCTCTATTTACCTATCTATATCTATGATGCCCATTCCCTCCAGGAACTCCCATCAAGACGTGGCAAAAGAGTCTCCACTTATCCCTGTCCTTACATGCCTCCCTCGCATACATCATTCCTCGCATCTTCCCTCTGTTTCTCTCCCTCAAGTATTCCTCCATCCTATCTGCCCATGTCACAGGTGGTTTTCCATTCACACTAACCCCTTTAATTGTACTATCATAATCTCTCCTAGTAAACTCCCAGTCTTGCATTCTTTCCACAAGCCCAAATCACCTCAAAGTATTACGTTTTACCCATTCTACCACTCCACAATTCATACCCTTTGTATTCCTTGCCATGCCACTTCTCTCATATGCCCTTCCATTTCCTTCTTTCCATTTAGTCACATCACCTACTCTTCTCAAATAGCTCTTTTCCACAGCCTGGATTCTTGACCTCTGTGCCTCATTCCACATCCATGTTTTGGCAGCATAGGTCAGGGCTATGCTGTCCCTTAATCCTCTCTCCACTTCCATACTTACACTTTCACCCTTCATTATTCCATTAAGGAACTCACTGACTCTTCTACCCTGGACTGCTCTCTCCCTTACCTCTTCTTCCATATCACCATACTTACCCAAGACAGCTCCCAGATACTTAAATTCCCTCACTTCTTCCAGTATTTTTCCATCCATATGCACAGCACAATTCAGTACACTTTCTTCTTTCACTCTATATGGTTTTGCAAAATCTACACTTTCATTCTGTTTCCTTTCAAACACTATTACTTTACTTTTACGTGCATTTACCCTCAATCTCTTCTGCTTACACACATCATAAAACACACTTACAACCTTTTGCAATCCTCTTCACTCTCTGCAAACAACACAGTATCATCCGCAAACAGGCTTGCCACTAGCCATCATATCTTAACCCCAACACTCCATCTCTGCACCCCTATTCCCTAGTTATGCTTTCACCTCTCTTATCATTCCATCCATACATGTTATTCATCATATCTATTTATTATACGTGTTGCTGTCTCCCATGTTAGTGAGGTAGCACAAGGAAACAGACGAAAGAATGGCCCAACCCACCCACACACACATGTATATACATAAACGCCCACACACATACATATACAAGCCTATACATTTCAATGTATACATACATATACATACATAGACATATATATATATATATATATATATATATATATATATATATATATATATATATATATATATATATATATATATATACACATGTACATATTCATACTTGCTGGCTTCGTCCAATCCCATCACCACCCACCACACATGGAAATGGCACCCCCCTCCTCCCGCGTATGCACAAGGTAGCGCTAGGAAAATACAACAAAGGCCACATTCGTTCACACTCAGTCTCTAGCTGTCATGTGTAATGCACCGAACCACAGCTCCCTTTCCACATCCAGGCCCCACAAAACTTTCCATGGTTTACCCCAGACGCTTCACATGCCCTGGTTCAATCCATTGACAGCACATCGACCCCGGTATATCACATCATTCCAATTCACTCTACTTCTTGCAGGTCTTTCACCCTGATCACTCAATATCTTTTGCACTCCATCCATCCACCTCCAATCTGGTCTCCCACTTCTCCTCGTTCCTTCCACCTCTGACACATACATCTTCTTGGTCAATCTTTCCTCACTCATTCTCTCCATGTGACCAAACCATTTCAATACACCCTCTTCTGCTCTCAACCACACTCTTTTTATTACCACACACCTCTCTTACCCTTTCATTACTTACTCAATCAAACCACCTCACACCACATATTGTCCTCATACATCTCATTTCCAACACATCCACCCTCCTCCGCGCAACACTATCTATAGCCCATGTCCCACAACCATATAACATTGTTGGAACCACTATTCCTTCAAACATACCCATTTTTGCTCTCCAAGATAACATTCTCGCCTTCCATACATTCTTCAACGCTCCCAGAACCTTTGCCCCCTCCCCCACCCTGTGACTCACTTACGTTTCCATGTTTCCATCGGCAGCTAAATCCACTCCCAGATATCTAAAACACTTCACTTCCACCAGTTTTTCTCCATTCAAACTTATCTCCCAACTGACTTGTCCCTCAACCCTAATGAACCTAATAACCTAGTGTTAAAACATCCTTGCTCTTCACTTATTCTGCATTCAGTCACTTCAATCACTTTGTCAATTAATAATCTTGCATACACTTTACCTGGTATACACAAAAGACTTATTCCTCTATAATTGCTATAAACATCCTTTGCACCTTACAATCAGACATCAATACCCCAATGCAATTTGCATACAATCTTAATCTATCAGTAAATTTCACTGGATTGCCAATAAACTGTCAGCAACAAACACAAAATTTAATCACTGTTCTTTCTTATGCTTCAGCTTAATACCTGTGCTTTATCCCATCCTCAGTCTCAATAAAGTTACAGTTACCAAGGCCAGACATGCAGTCTGACAGCAATATATATATAATGTTACAATCATCTTCACCCTGCTTGCAAGACCCCTATACAGTCACTTGATTCCTGTCCAGCCAACCAAGCTACGAACCCTCGAAATACACCAGATCAGAGCAAAGACATGGAATAGAGAGGATTGCCTTTAACCCTGGTGACTCTTCTCATCTTACAATTGGACTACCTAGCACTGTGAGAAGGTTTACAGATATCTCATTTTTTACCATGGCTTTTCTAGTACATTTTTACTTTTCACAAAGAGTGACATATTGTGCCTATTCATCTCCTTCCAACATACCTCTCTTGCTTTCCCTTTTGTTTTCAGTCATCTTTTTTTTCAAGATCCTCATTTCATCTTTAGTTCATATACACTAATGTCTTTGCTTTTTCAATCAAGACTTTAAGTTCATCCTCCTTTAACTCATCATTATTTCATAGAAGATTCATCTTCCAACCTCTCACTTCCTAATCACCTAACTTCCAAAAGTCCTCTTGCAGACATTCTGTTCTTCTATTTCTATAATTCTTACAAAGCCATTCATATTAAAGACACATTCTATAATGTGCCTCAACATTAAGCACCTTAATCTCAATACATAGCATATCAGAATCTCTCAGCTTCTCATTTGATTTCTCCTGGAGGTTAAGTTTTAAACTTTCATCAAATGCTTGGCATTTATCTTGCTTTTTGAATCACACTTCTATATTTAGTCAAATGAAAGGAGAAAGCTTATCTACATTTTACTGTCATATGATGCAATGAGGCCCCATCTACCTTTCTCACAGGACTCATATCATGTACATTCCCTATTAAGCATATTTTTGTCTATCCTGTTCTCTCTATATCTGTACTGCAAACAAATCAAGGCCAGACCTTAATTTCTTCCCAAATATCATTTTGACCTCCCTATCACAGCATGGCACATATGCTACTGTTACTGTTATTTTGAATAAACCACATCTGAATTTTGTATATATTCTGCAAACAAGCTTCTTTACAGTAAAATAAATATATAAACAATTGAGTTTTTGGCAAAAACCTAGGTGACTAATCCTCATCATTCAATACCATTCCAACACATTCCTTTAATGTCATGAAAAGACTAATTTTGTTTTTGTGTTGAATCCTAATCAACCTTTTAGCTATTTCCAATAACCTAATTTGTTCTCTCTTTACCAACTGAGGATATAATTTCCTCTTTTCTAGGCTCATCTCAAACCTCACTACTAACTCCACTTATACTTTCCTCCTGCATCAAAATTCTATATATCTCATTTCTCTCTTACTGTCTTTTTCATCCTCATTCCACCATTCCATATGGCATATGCACGCAACATATTTCACAAGGTAAAGAGAACAAGTACATAATCCTTATACATATAGGATAAAAGGTACACATACTCCACATGCTATGATAAATCATGGACCGCTACTAGCAGGAGCTTCAGTAAGTTCCCTTAGTTTGCTGTTAGGTGAGGGTGAATAGGCTCTCAACATCACTTTCCCCATTACTCTACAATCTTTCTGTTACAGCATTCACAGGAGATGTTCCACCACATTCACAGATGAATCAAATGACTTCAAAATGTTCTAATGACTCCTCTGTTTACCTTACGAATGTGATCAACATACAATCTTCAAAAATACATTGGCAATTCTATAACAGACCAGCAAATTTTCAATGAATCAAGCAATGACAAACCTTGACACAAAACCTGTTTTTAAATTACCTACAGTGCTTATCTCTACAGCTGTGTTGTATGTACTTTACTAGGACATTATTCCACAAATCTCAATTAATTAGCTCCTTACTCTTTCTCTACCATTCACCAAAGATCATACTTAAACAGGTTCCAGATAACCAGTCTTAAAGTCATGTCGGTTCCACAACAAAACTCCAATTATGTAGGTATCAAACATACTGAATTATTTATATTAGTCTCATAACCAGGACTCCAATTTTCAGAAAAATTTGACTCCAGTTAACAGACCCTGGATAACCAAGACAACTAAAAAATTTAGCTTCAGACTACTAAGCAATGTGTATACTTGTATAGTGTTTAAGAGGCCAATGAAATAATGTTTTAAGGATGCAATGAAAAATAATTTGATTATACAGTAAGAAGATTTAAGTTTTAGAGAATCCT
The DNA here is from genome assembly GCF_036320965.1 of Panulirus ornatus. Lineage (NCBI taxonomy): Eukaryota > Metazoa > Arthropoda > Malacostraca > Decapoda > Palinuridae > Panulirus > Panulirus ornatus. Next base: position 24,199,991 of record NC_092271.1, on the reverse strand, counting down.
GTATACAGTAAGCTCTGTCATCAAAACACAATGACATTCAATACGTCTTACATAAGAAAGAGGCATGGTAATGATCAGAATTTGGTGTGATTTTATCCCTAAACTAAATGTTAATCATGTTAATTCCATCTGCTGATACATTACACAGGTGCTTCTAAATTTGCAGTACATATGAAAATGTCACAGCTAGACTACAAACAAAAACTTTTATGCATGTATCTCTCACCAGATCTACCGCAGTCTGAGCATGAAACAAGTTCCTCTGACTCGCCAGTCTTCCTGTTCATTGAGGCATCACCCAGGCAGAAATCACAGTAAGGGCTTGGCTGAGCTCGGCCTTTCTCTTCCTGAGACTTTGGAGGTTTAGAAAGTTGCTGCACATGAACCAGGAGGAAATATAGTTTAATATACAACAAATATATTTCATCACTAACACAAAAGTAATTACTACCATGTGCTAAGAAATAAATCACAAAGAGATTATTTAAATCTATATCACCATATGTGGATATCAGCTTTTGATATACTTGCTATATTCTAAATTCAAGACTCAGTTGAATACAAAGCTTATAATATTAATTCTAACCTCGAAGGACTATTGTGCCAATCTATCAAGTGTTGGGCCAAAACTAAATAATGAAGCAAATACAATCAAAGCTGTTCTATAAAAGATCCACAAATGATCATGATACAAGAGAAAGGCCACATTGCATAGTGATACATGCTTATCACACTACTCTAATTTTTGCTTACTGAGTAATCACATCCCTTTACTGAAACATTCTGTATAAGAAACAAAAATAAAATGATGGATGAATAAAAAAGCATCAAAAGAAAAATCCCTTTTCTTTGTTATTTACATCGTTTCAAATCTTGAGTTAATCTGTGATGGGAACTCAACCCTAGGAAAGGAAGAAGAAAGAAGTTTCTTTCTAAAACCCCCATGAATGGATCAAAATATCTGAATGACAACTGCTCTCTATACTCAGCAGTAACTCTTACAAAAAAAAAAACAAAGAACTGAGTAATAATGATCACAAACAAGCCATTTACTCATTCTCTATACTGAAAATGGACCTCCTCATATCAGCAGCATCAAGCAGCTGTGAGAAGATACAGTAAGATTTACTAGCTCTGATAATGTAAGACATATAGCTAGAAAATCTGAAAAGATTAAGGACAGGAATGGAAAGTCAAACAACATTCTTATCAAGCTAGCAAATTAGTGGCAGGAGAGGAAGGACATTTTCTCATGCCTTAAAGCATATTTTGTCTCAAATGTGTTATATCACCATCACTACAGCCTATAATCAACCTGGAGGCTTCTAAATAAGAGAAACAGCAAAAAGCATTTTGATGAATTAAGGTTTTCTACTACAAAAGGCAACACATCATTAGCTGCACCAAATACTTGATCAAAAAATTTACAAGCTCTCAAATCCTTAATGAAACCAGGATACACCAGATTCTCAAATCCTTAATGAAACTGGAAATAACAAATGCTCAAATTCTTAATGAAACCAACCTATGCCAGAGTTTCAAAACCTTATTGAAAATCAGATTATGACAAATTTTCAAATCCTTAATAAAACAATGATATGACAGTTATCAAATTCTTAAAGCAACTACAGTATGACAACTTCTTAAAACCTCAACAAAACTAGGATATGATGAATTTTCAAATCCTTAATGGAACTAGTCTAAGACAAACTCTCAAATCCTTAAAGGAACTATGATAAAAGTGATCTTCTAATCCTTATTGCAATTATGAAAAATTGTCTCAAAACCTAAATGAAACTATGAGAATGACAAATACTCAAATTTAAATCGTTAATGCAGCTAGGATATCAGAAGTTTTCGAATCTTTAACAAAAATTGGATAACACATTCTTAAGTCTTTGATGTAACTGATTATACAGTACTTAAGAACTTTGAATATTATATTATTATAATTATCATTATTATTATTATTATACTTTGTAGCTGTATCCCGCGTTAGCAAAGTAGCGCAAGGAAACAGACGAAAGAATGGCCCAACCCTGCCACATACACATGTATATACATATGCGTCCACACATGCACATATACATACCTATACATTTCAACGTATACATACATATACATACACAGCCATATACATATATACACATGTACATAATTCATACTTGCTGCCTTTATTCATTCCCGTCGCCACCCCGCCACACATGAAATGACAACCCACTCCCCCCGCATGCTCGTGGGGTAGCGCTAGGAAAAGAAAACAAAGGCAACATTCATTCACACTCAGTCTCTAGCTGTCATGTGTAATGCACTGAAACCACAGCCCCCTTTCCACATCCAGGCCCCACAAAACTTTCCATGGTTTACCTCATACGCTTCACATGCCCTGGTTCAATCCATTGACAGCACGTCAACCCCAGTATAACACATCATTCCAATTAACTCTATTCCTTGCATGCCTTTCACCCTCCTGCATGTTCAGGCCCCGATCGCTCAAAAGATTTTTCACCCCATCCTCCCACCTCCAATTTGGTCTCCCACTTTTCCTTGTTCCCTCCACCTCAGACACATATATCCTCTTTGTCAATCTTTCCTCACTCATTCTCTCCATGTGACCAAACCATTTCAAAACACCCTCTTCTGCTCTCTCAACCACACTCTTTTTATTACCACACATCTCTCTTACCCTTTCATTACTTAATCGATCAAACCACCTCACACCACATATTGTCCTCAAACATCTCATTTCCAACACATCCATTCTCCTTCGCACAACTCTATCATTCACCCATGTCTTGCAACCATATAACATTGCTGGAACCACTACTCCTTCAAACATACCCATTTTTGCTTTCCGAGATAATGTTCTCGCTTTCCAAACATTTTTCAACGCTCCCAGAACTTTCACCCCCTCCCCCACCCTGTGACTCGCTTCCACTTCCATGATTCCATCCACTGCCAAATCCACTCCCAGATATCTAAAACACTTCACTTCCTCAAGTTTTTCTCCACTCAAACTTACCTCCCACTTGACTTGTCCCTCAACGTAGGCCTACTGCAGTTTCTCACTCGAATCAGCCACCAGCGCGGTATCATCAGCGAACAACAACTGACTCACTTCCCAAGCCCTCTCATCCACAACAGACTGCATACTTGCCCCTCTCTCCAAAACTCTTCCATTCACCTCCCTAACAGCCCCATCTATAAACAAATTAAACAACCATGTAGACATCACACACCCCTGCCACAAACCGACATTCGCTGGGAACCAATCACTTTCCTCTCTTCCTACTCGTACATATGCCTTACATCCTCAATAAAAACTTTTCACTGCTTCTAGCAACCTGCCTCCCACACCATATATTCTTATTACCTTCCACAGAGCATCTCTATCAACCCTATCATATGCCTTCTCCAGACCCATAAATGCTACATACAAATCCATTTGTTTTTCTAAGTATTTCTCACATACATTCTTCAAAGCAAACACCTGATCCACACATCCTCTACCACTTCTGAAACCACACTGCTCTTCCCCAATCTGCTGCTCTGTACATGCCTTCATCCTCTCAATCAATACCCGCCCACATAATTTCCCAGGAATACTCAACAAACTTAAACCTCTGTAATTTGAGCACTCACCTTTATCCCCTTTGCCTTTGTACAATGGCACTAAGCATGCATTCCGCCAATCCTCAGGCACCTCACCATGAGCTATACTTACATTAAATATCCTTACCAACCTGTCAACAACACAGTCACCCACTTTTTTAAAAAAAAAAATTCCACTGCAATACCATCCAAACCTTCCGCCTTGCCAGCTTTCATCTTCCACAAAGCTTCTCTGTTTACCAAATCATTCTCCCTAACCTTCTCACTTCGCACACCACCTAGGCCAAAACACCTTATATCTGCCACTCTATCATCTAACACATTCAACAAACCTTCAAAATACTCACTCCATCTCCTTCTCACATCACCACTACTTGTTATTACCTCCCCATTAGCCCCCTTCACCGATGTTCCCATTTGTTCTCTTGTCTTACGCACTTTATTTACCTCCTTCCAAAACATCTTTTTATTCACCCTAAAATTTAATGATACTCTCTCACCCCAACTTTCATTTGCCCTCTTTTTCACCTCTTGCACCTTTCTCTTGGCCTTAAACCTGAGATGATCATATTCAGTCTTCACAACTTAATATCTCATTTTCATTTATGAACCTTGAGTGGTAATTGTAACAACAGTAGATGTTAACTCCTCTAGAATTTCAGGAAACAAGATCTTGTTGAACTGATTACTATCTTCATGAATGCATGAATATCATCACTGTATCAACATGATCCCTTAAAATCATCAAGATACAGCAAGCAGAATCCTTCTATTATTGGTGTCTTTATCTTTGGAGAGGATTATGCTATGTGAAAGATATATCACTGAAACCTAATGCTTCTATGACCCATTTTCTTCTGCCTTTCTAAAACTCCTCATAATTCTGCCATCTTTTTGGTGGCATCATGCTTCCAACTATCTCATCATTAAATAACCCATTATCACTGAAACATCTATTCTGGTATCACTGTTATCACTATAACAATTAACCTATCTTAGATACCCCACATTACACAGACAGTTAAGCCTGCCTCTATAAAACCAGAAGCCTTGTTCAAATAACTAAAGAGTATTTGATAAGGTCTATATGCCTTACTTCTGTCTAAACAAAGAAATAATCTATGTCTTACAGAAAAGAGATTATACAGAAAACACAGGATTTATATGAGGTGCACTTGGGGATGAGGGAATGTTAGTCATCCAAGGTGGAGTTGGCAGAGAAAACACAGTTTCATGCCTCTAAAACCAACACTTAAAAAATTTGAAAAAACACCAACAAATGCATATCACACTCTTAAAGAAAAAACATTGTAATAATTTCATACATGCAGTAGTTTTTACCATGATGAACACTGTTAAAAGGTTTCAGACCTCCAATTAGTTACATCAACCAAACTCCTAAATAAAAAAGTTTATAAAATATTCTAAATTAACCCAATTTTCATACATGCATCATTAAAACATGTAGAATTTCAGAACATTACTTCTACACCTACAGAGACTGTGAAAGATTCCCCATTAAAAACATAGGCAAACATACAGAAGGAGAACAATGCATTTGTTTCCACATTTTTCAAGTTACATGGTGAAAAAAATCAACCAAGATTTAACTCCTAATTTTGACCCCGCCCCAAATATTTAGGCTTATATCTCAATATCATTCACATTCAACAAATTCAGATCATTCATATCTAATACTTTTTATGCCTACGGTGTGCTCTATACACAATAAAATGGTGCCTGAGGCATCAAATTCATGAAACCTATGCCAAACTGATGTACAGTAAATCTTACAAATAAAAGAAGATTCTACAAACATATCTGACTCTGCCAGAAGTTGTTGTAAGAAAGCATTAAGTTACAAAGTAAATCTAAGCATTGTATTTAAATGCTGTCCAAGAAAAGAGTTGGCGGAGCCAGAACTCGCTGACCTGTGGCAGGTGACAGATGTCTTTCTTGGTATGATGTGGCAGGGTTTCCAGGGTTGCTGTTTCCTCCTAATGCAAGTAAGATATTAAAATGTTTGTCATTATCGGCAAAAGCTATGTTTAACAGCTCCCTAACAGGAATGGGGATACATGGTGATATTTATTATCAAAAAACGAGTCTAAATAACGCTATAGGGTGTGGTATAATAGTGTACAGGGACAAGCTTACTCTCAATATTAGTGAAAGTAATTCATTGGCTTTCTGAGAACAAGATATCTGGCAGTAACATATCTAATGTCTCAATTCAGTAATCCAGAAGAATCTAAGAAAATATGAAATGACCAGCAGTTACCATGGTTGAGCTCCCATTCACATACCAGTAAATGCAGTTCTCGAAAATCCAATCAATATGCTACCAAACTACTCTAACATCATTTTAATTATAGAGCATTTATGCATGCTATGCATGAAAATTAATTGTATGAGCACACACACACAGAAGACATCTTCATGTATTTACCAAAGAGGTTGTTACAAGGCAAAATTATAATTCAGGATATATCAAATCAAATATCATATCCTTGCTTCTAAATATACAAAATCAATTCTCATGGAAAATAAAATGTAGAGAAATGGAATGCTAGTCTGACTAAGAGGGTATACATATCACAGGCAAAAGGGACAATGCAAAGGGGATATTGAATTGGATTTTGAAGAACAAAGAGAAAGAAGTGTTGAGTGTGTTCAGGAATGATGACCAGAACATCTTACAGCATGGTGAATGAATAAAGGAGGAGAAAACTGAGAGAAGTAAAAGGACAGAGTGAGGAAGCAAACGACTAAAAGGAGAGTAAGCATTAGTGTTAGAAAATTCACAAGGAAGGTGATATATGGAGAGGCTCTGCATGTACTACCTTGCTGGATAATGGGAGATGAATAACTGCTATGAGAATGAATGGGAGAAAATGCAAAAATTACAATAAATTCTTTCACATCAAATATTCTAGAAGAGTATCACTTGGAACACTCTAGCTGCTTGCAGTGCAGCACACTTATTGAGGGTTGAAATAAGAATAGGAGGAAATACACTTTGAAATATATCAATAACATCAGTATTCAGTTCCAAGCCCAAAATTTTGAATTTTCTTCAAGTTATGAGCCAGGCTGAATTCCAGGTTAAACCTTTTTATATGGGGCATAACTCAGGCAAAATCCAAACTAGCGTTCTGGGTCTTAAGCTATTAAATTCTTTGATCCTGGGAAACAACTGCATAAAGAAAACTGTTTGATGCATTTAACCTGAATGTGATCAGCTGAGTCAGCAGGATCCTCTCAAAACCTGTGACTCCTAGAAATGGACAGATGGACAACGGACAACACAAATAAAAAACAAAGTGTTCCCTAAGCATCTGCCTGCTAGGCAGGTACCACAAAAAGGCAGATCTAAAAGAAGGCACTTTTTAGAGGATGCTCTCCTGCCTACTGGGTAAAATGTCACAAAAGTGAATAACTAAATAAGGGGACAACTTCTTTTAAGTAAGATCGAGGAGTGAGACATGTCATTATCTTCATTATTGATATTACTATAAAATTCAGTAATGATACTAATGGATCCAAAGGCTGACTTACATAATTGAATCTAATTTTCAAAGAGTGTATTTCATGATCACAGAACTTAAAGCACAACACAAGAGTGCCAAAGTACTAAATGAAAAAACGTTGCATAAAGCAAATTTTTACCTTGCAAAGCTTCAAAGCTTTTACAGTTGTGTGCTGAAACAAGAATGATGATTGGAAATATCAGGTTCACAAAATGTGAATACATAAATTACTACTGAAATACATGCTAACTGACAAGTGTGAAAGGAGAGGCTGTTGGACATGAATTTACTGATGGGGTAGCAAGTGGAGTGTTTGATCTCATCATTTCTTGGTACATACAGGCAACTACGAAAATCTGAGGGATTTCAAGAAAAAAAAGATATGTGAGAGATAGTGGAAAAGATGGAATGAGTGAAGAATGGCAGAGTAAGAGTATTTGAAACAGTAAGAGGAGGAGAAGCGGATGGTATTTATTAAAGCAGTGCTTGTGTAACTGGATGGTGTGGCATGTGGAAGGGGGGATGTGCAGGTATGAGAAAGGGTAGTGAGTAGAGGAAAAAGTTCACTCAATGGAAGAGAAAAGGGAAATGTATGGGCAGCATCTGCAGGGTAAGAGTGCAAGTGAACAAGAATATGAGAGAAAACAGCAGGAGTTCAAAAGAAAAGTATGAAAGATAAAAACAAGAGCAAACGAAAGAACAGGTAGAGAAAGACGAAAAAGATGGCAAATGAATGATAATGGTAGAGAAGTAGCAATGAAATTCAGAGGTACTAAGAAAACATTTTGGAAAGAGGGTGACAATGTGGTGTCAGCAAGATGAACCACAGCATATTAAGGGGTCAGGTATACCATGGAATAATAGTCTGAGGAGTTGTCTGTGGATGGTTAAGATCTGGTTTCAGTGCATTATAAATACAATGAATGGATATATACAAATGAGACCACTGGTTGTTTTCCTTAATGCTACCTTGCTAATGCCACGAAAAACATCTGGGGAAAAATAACACAATTATCTACTATATCCCATATCATACTTAGAAGAAAACTTTTTGACATAATTGACAGCAAGAGTACATGTACAGTATGTCAAAATGAGATTCAGGTTCCAGTAAAGATTGAATTCGTGATGTCATCCCTCACCTGCTGATCCACATCATGAACAGGTAGACTGGCTGGGCTGGCCTCTCTCACTGCTTCTGACACTGCAGTAGGAGTCCCAGTGGTAGGTACCAGGGCAGATGGTGACCCCACATTAGCCAGACCAGACCAGCCTGAATTGCTTCCCTTGGTCCCACGACTATTGGATGTTGCACTCCCATTCCCTGCTATTGCTGGTGTCACACCCCCGCTGCCCCCACCCCCCCCTCCAGCACTAGACTTTCTACTACTGTTGCTAGTGCTGCTGCTGCCACTACGCCCTGAAACATAATAGTGTATTACTTAATTATAACTGCCAAATTTCAAGGCTTTTAGCCTTATCAATCTATTTCTACAATATCTTGACTTGTAATTGGAATAACACCTACCCATGATTAGTTCTTTAATAACTAGCATTCAAACAGCTAATCAAGTAGCAGAGATATGTTAATATTTCATAATGACCAAAACAAAGACAGATATAGTTAAAATTATTGCAGTACATACAAAAGAACACCTAAAGATAAATTTGAATCAACAGTGAAGTCACAATACCTTAGTTAAAATATGGAGCATTACCTTGAGATATAGAAATTTATTTAAAAAGAGCTTTTAATTTGTAGGGCTTTAACCCTTGTAAGCATTGAAAGTAGCAGGCCAACAATTACCACATTGTGACTAACAGCTGAACATACAAAAGAACCACCAAAATCCAGCATTCTACATGTGCTGTCTAAGATCCATGCAGGCACTCTACAGGGTGTTAAACTAGTCAAATATACCAGCTGGTAGAAATAAATGAAGAAGACCAATTCAGAAAAATACGCTGTAATAAGAGAACTGTGAAGTGTATGAGTACAGCATCAGTTTCAGAAGACTGTTAGGGTGTACTACTTGCTATCCAGGATCTAGCATTCCATTATTATTAATAAGCTAGTTAACATGGCACTGAATAGTTATAACTGATTAAACAGGTCATAGCATATCAAAAAATGTGGCTCACACTCTTATCAAAGATGGTGATGCTAGATGACACACATAATTTTGGAGAGATACCTTGTGAGTGTCACAAGGTGATAAATAATAGAATTATCTAAATCTATTCAGTCACCTGAAAAACATTTGATTAGGTTCACTGCATAAACTAAATGCTCAAAATTGTGTAAATATGCAAATACAATGAAACACAAACTAAGTTTTACAAAATAAAACCTATTTCACCTCTTTAAGTAGAACTCTATAAGAATCTGAGAAAGCACTTGCTTGATGGGGGATTAAAGCACTGTTTTACCTACAAATTGAAGGTGAATGTATAAGAATTCACCCTCTTTAACCATCACAAAACATGTGACACTACAATATGCTCAATCACAGGGCTCAAAAACCATACAGCAACCCAGCCACGCCTACAAAGTCAAGGTACAGAGGTAAGATAGCACAAAGTTGCTATCCAGATCCATTCTCCAAAGACAACTGGTGATTGTGCTTCAGGCCTATTATCGTCAGGGATTAAAACATGTTTTTTGAAAGAAGGAAAGAAGGGGACAGGAAAATAAGTAGATGCTAATGGGACACAGCCTACAATAGAAGAAATGGATTTCCTATAAAGAGATGCTAATGGGGCACTGCCTACAATAGAAGAAATGGTTTTCCATCTTTCAAAACCTACAATTCTCACTTATATACAGAGCCCTATGAGTATCTGAGAACATATCTACATAAAAGAAGAATTTAAAGAAAAAACTATGGACATACAAAGAGAGGTTATAAACTAAATGAGAGATGACCCCCAGTTTGGACCATCTACTTCTAATATCCATATAGAGCCAAAAAAGGAAGGTCAACTAAATGTAAAAAGAGATGTCAATGAACAAAGGTATCCCTTAAGTGTTAAAGATCCCATTTGATAATTTCACTCAATGAGAAATTCCTCAACACTTTCATGCATATTGCATGCCTCTGTGTTGTAATAACAAATCTTTACAATTACTTCATATTGGAAGCCACTGTGATATCAGATTAGGGTAAAAAAAAAATAGGGTGCCAAGTGGGAGGGCACAACTTATGCAGAAGTGCAAGGGTTTTGATGTCACATGGGTGGATAGATCTTACACAATGAAGCTGCAGTTCCCTGCCTAATGATATGGAGTGAAAACAAATAATTCACATACTCACAAAACTGTATGGAGAATATCATTATTTCTAATCTTTTTCTACATAGTTCACTTCAATAGACTTCAACTGACTCATGAAATAAAAATCTTTTCATATCTAAAAAAAATTATAAAGAAAATGGAGTTAGCCAGTACAGATGCACACTGGCCTGAAAGGCCTATGCAAAACTCTCATACAAAAAAGCTAAACGAAGGCTCCACTCTTCTCCAACTAGGGTTAGTTCTCCTTTTAGGATCAGTCACACCCAAACCTTCCAGGCAAAGAAGTTAGAAACCACTCTCAGAATTATCTAAGGAATTAAAGTGGCCATAACGTATGTCTACATCCAAGGTGAAAGCTACCTGATACAATTTTGAGATCTCAAGTTCTTGCTGTGAAAATTGAGGCCTAACCTGAGGTCCATCAGGGAAAACACTGCTGTACAGCCATTTCCCAATATACTTTAAAGCATTCCTTAAAGCATTAGTCTTTGTCCATCAGTGGTAGATTTTTCCTACTGGTGGACTTAAAAGACCTTAATCTCCTCTTTGGAAAGTCTGAGGAGATAACTTAAGCATTAATCATTAACTAAAAAAGAACAGGATCTCTACAGTCTGTCAGGGCAGCAGTCACTTATCTGTTTAAAGTATGTTTCAGAGTAATTATCTACTTCTCTGAAGCATAAATTGTACTGTCTATAACCTCGACTCTGTTGAACATACACCCCAGCACCACAATTCAAAATGATTTACCACATGGTTGACAACAAGAGCTAGTTTACTTGCACTGTAGATAAGCTAGGGCCCAGTCTGCTGGACAGTAAACCAAATCTGACAAGGAAAACTAAATGACCCTTACACAAGTGGACTCCTGGTTAGAAAAATATGAAATATTCTTTCTAACAACCAAAATGAAACCTACTATCTGAGAAAAACATCAATGACCACGTGACTTAGCTTGGCATATTCTTCATCTGAATCACCTATAACCAGAAAGCATTTCAGATATGCCAGCACTAACCACTTCATGACATTAATCTTAAGAGGACTGGTGATGACCAGATAAAAATATGCCATGCTATGCTTAGCCCAATAAGCATCGCATTGATCCATCAAGTCTTTTGACAAAATACGAAACCTATAACTTCATATTCTAGACTGAATTGGCATAAGACAATAATCACCTTTCAGATCCAGATTTACAGCCTACATATTTCTCTGGTGAATACTGTGGACACTTCCACTATGTTCATTTTAAACCTTCAACATTACAGTACAATTGATTATTTGAAATGAAGAGATCTAGAACACTTCTAAAACAGAAGGAAAAAGAATTAAAGTTCCTATCATATTGTGGCAGTTAACATGATATTGTCTCCATGGTCATTAGCCACAAACAGAAGACAATGATGCATATTGACATCTATGAAGGTCACAATCAAAAGTTATGACACCATAAGCCAATATCAAGCAATGGCAAATAGGTTAAGTGAGTGAGCAAATGAAAATGAATGGGTGTGGATAGCATTTTACACTGCCTCAACTCATTGCCATGATATATGGTTAGGCAGGTTGCTGTATGATTGTCAAGTCATGTGAAAAACCTTCTACCTGCCTCATATGCCCTATGAGGGTAAAATGGAGTGAATCCTTATGGATACACCTTATTCAGGGTAAAACAGTATTACCCCCCCACCAAACAAGTGCTCTATCAGATGCTCATAAGGCTATCCCTATACCAAAGATATCTGAAGAGGAACTTTGTTTCTGTTAGTGTGATAAAATATCTTAATTTGTTGATTCTGTCTTTTAATGAGTGAAATATGAACAATATGAAATAAAGTAATGTACACCACAATTTATTAGATATAAAGGATAATCAGAAAAGAATGACAGTTTAAGAACTGAGAAGAAAATTATAAAAGCCAAAGCTGCGCTCTGACTCTTAGAATAGAAAAATCTCCCATCAGACACATCTTGTTTCTATCAACAAAATTTATTAATCACTGCATGAATCATAATACATATGCTCACATCCTACTAACATCACATAATGTTCAAAATATCTGACTGTATGTTCCTTTTTCTCTCTGATCTTTTACATATTTCAATACATAAGACAAATTATGTTTCCCTGTGCAGCTAACTAAATGATTCACTGCCCATCTAACCCAATAAGTCTCACTGTATACCTTATCCAATGTCTCATACACCTGAATGTACAATTCTCACTATATACAATATCTCATCTAACTGATTTCCATCAAACGCTTAAATCCAACAGGACCTAATATGCTCTGGAACAAACATATCCCATGAAGTATCTAACCCAATTTGCCTGAAATCTGATCCAATAGCTTGTCTTTTATTGCCTAATCAATATGTATCATTATACTCATAATCCTTTCTAACAAGTCTCACTCTATAGCTAATCTAGCCCATCTTAATATATATACTTAATTCAATCACTCCTCACTGGTTACTTGACCATACATACATTGCTGTATATCTAACATTTTTCACTATATGTCTGGTGAAAGTGTTTCAAAGTATACCTAAGCCAGCACATTCCTGTGTACATGTAACCAAAATAAGTCTCACTGTTTACTTAATCTGAAAAGGCCAACTGCAAAACTGACCCACAATGTTTCACTGTATACAAGACCCACTACAGACTTTAGCCAACATGCCTACTTCATACTTAACTAAACATATTCAATTTTGTCCATAATTCAAGCAGGTCTCACTATATATCTCACCTAAAATGTCTCTGTATGTATACCTGACACCACTTGCATCACTGTCTACATAACCATTAGAAGTCTTACAGTACATCTGATTCAACATTACTATATGTGTACTTGACATAACATGTTTCATTTATACCTGGACTAACATGTTTTACTATCTGACCTTGCATGCTTCATTGCATACTTGACCCAGCACATTCTACTGTACACAAGACCCAAATATAAACACACGTCTGAATATCTAACCTTAACATGTTTTCCTAAAGTCTATACCTAACTCCAACATATCTTTATCTATACAGCCTTTAGCAGCCTAACAATGCATATACAACCCATTATGCTCTAAACTATAACTAATTTCTCCCAGTATAAAGAAAAGGTAGTGATCTTGGGGAAAAAAGAGATAATGAAAGTGTAATGCAATAAGCTTGGACAATGCATTTCTCACACAGCAGGTAAGATAAGTGGCTCATCTGGCTCAAACTGCAGTTTCATCAAGTTCATCAAAATCCTAATAATTACAACTTGTATGTGTTTAAGGGCATATGCTATACATGCAGGCCCAAAGATGAATAAAAATCTTTTACATGTGAATTCTTAAACATTTTCTACTGACAACATAACCATGTAATACCAAGGTAACCCATTTAACACAATTACAATTTATCTACTGGAAACACTGAAAATTAGTTTACTATTCAACGTAATACAAGCAGAAATTATCAAATTACTATTAAAGTGAAATTTCCAGTCAAGGACATACATTCTTAGCATGGTTATAGCTACAACATTTTGTTTGCAGCTTCAACATCTTCATTTGTAAAGCAAGCTACAGGCATCTCTCTCCTAATACTGTAGATATACTTGCAGAGAATGCTAGGTTTAATTATGTTAAATAAAAAATTCTCCCAAAAACTTTCATTACTGTACATACATTGAGACGCATTCCAATCAAATTTTTCAACCCTCTGAATCACATTAGAATAATCCCTAAGCTGCTTACAGGATTGTTTTTCACTGTCATTTTCCTGTGTTAACTAAATAGTTGCTATGATGCAGTAACATATGTAAAATGTTAAAAAAAATTGGCACTGTACATACAGAAAGTGGAGGTAGCAGTGGTGGAGGTGAGAGATTGTGGGTCTCCATTTTTTCATATACTGATTTTCAGTAATCATTCATATTGTATAGAAGCACATTCAAAAGCAATTAAATTAATTAATACAAAAATAAGCTCATGATATATAAGAACATTCACCAAAGAATGCCAAGAATAATATGCATTGTAATTCATTCTATAAGTTCTATGTCCAGATCTTTGACAATGGAAGCTGCTATCCTGCCTAACTTGAAACACTGCAAAACATTCTTTGGTGACTACTCATACTTTTTCTTTCATATTCATCACGTACATACATTTGAATTCATTCATTCCATTAATGTTCAGAACACCCTTTCCCAGTAAAATATAAAATTAAAACTACTAGTCTGCTTCCGTTCTGCTGGTAGATAATAATCATTCATATTGTACAGGGGTGTAAGAAATGCAATTGAATTAGTAAAATAATATGTAAATGAGACATATTACAGAAACAGTATTGTATGGCCATCTTATTTCTCATCAACTTCATTATCGCAAAAAAAATTGGTAATTCTACATGCAGTAATATGATTATAATACACTTCATCCACATATTTTTGCAATAATTCATTTTATCATTTTCAAATACACCCATGTACAGTATTAATGATACATAATTTATCAGATAAGCTTGACTCAGAGTTAGCTATCAATACTGAATCATTTTGTTCTGCAATGCTAGTTCGATGTTCTGAGAATACATTGAAAGTTTTGGACCATTATATATCACTGAATGATAGTAAATAAGGTGATATGTATGGTGTATCAGGAAAAATGTGGGTTACTTTATGTGACAGTAGTTCATACACATGTAAAATATCAACAGAACCTATAAATTACCTCACCTAAACCCATCTACTAACCGATATGACAGCAAAAATATACCAAAAAATGTTGGTATACTTTGTCTGCTGCTGGGGACATGGCCACTTGCTGTGTTATCTGTTTATTGACATCCAGTGCTACATGGTACTCAATCATGGCTGTGACAAGTATATCTCAACTTTAATATTGAAAATAAAAATAAATCTTGACTGTTAGATATGTTAAATGAGGTTTTAGTAGCTTCTGTTGAAATTTTGCAAATGCACATTATTAAGTACTTTTACTTTAACCTGATATTTACCCTGACATACTCCTTTCTCCTTATCTAATATCTTTCCATAAAATACAATATTCAAAATCATGCTCAGCAACTATCATTGTATTCTTTAAACATTACATTAGCACTGATGAACTAATTAAACACAAAGTTCAAAGCTAAAAGCGATGCTAAGATAAACTGGTTAGCTACTAAATGATGAAAACTACCACCAAACCAGAAAATGAAGACTATCTGCTTCTGTTACACCAGTAAGACCCAGTCCTACACTGAACAAGAGTGTAAAAAACAATAATATAATGAAATGATAAAAAACATCTGCACATGATATATATTACAGGAACAGTACTGTTCTCCATAAACACTCACCAAAGATGGCTGAGAATAGGACACACTACTGAATGTACAAGGTCCAGAGTTTTGGCAATTAAAGATCTTTTCACCTGCCTCAAAGGATAATCAAAAATTCAGTTTTGGTTTCCAACTAAAGCTCTTGGTCTTATCATTTAATGCATGTTGGGAACTCCTTTTGCTTTATATAGAGTAAGTTAAATTTGAGCAAAAAAGAGATTGGATCACTTATGTAGGTCACTATATGCACTAAAACAACAACTAATAAAAGTGAGTTTATACCAAAGCACAGTGACTGGGAGATGATGTACATGCCGTGTTGTGAATATGTTGCATTAGAATGCATCAAGTCTATAAGTCTGGCCATGAACTACATTAAGCAACTATGTTATACCAGGTTAGGGACTATCTTAAACAAATCAGTACCCTGATATCTCAACTTCCTTACAATGAAACTACTCCAAGTAGAATAACGTGAAGTGGGGACTGCCTGTTTGATGTCCAATTATGAATCTAGTTATCATGTTTGATAAGTCATAGTACATGAATAACAAAAGTATCATATATAAAATCACCTACTATACATACACATTATATTCTGTATAGTCTTTATCATAACATAGGATAAATGCATGATACAGTACTCAGAAAGGTAATTCATGTCTTTCCATAAGAGGCACAATGTTCTCACTGTAATACAGCATTACAGTACTCATCAGTTATTCAAAATACCATATTTTCTGTGAAATTATCACCGGCAGCAGAAAAATCCCTTAGTTGTTCCTTTATGAATAACAAGAATCATTTACTTATCTTAAATGCAGGTGGAATGGCAAGATCACATTAACAGAAATAAATGGGGAATAAATTTGGATTCTCATTTCTTTAGACCCTAGAGTTAAACCATGTGCTGCAACTCAGACTTGTTCCATGAATAAAATATAAAAAACAAAGTTTCAAGAATGAGATGATACAATTTTTCAGTAAGGAAAACTTTTTCTCTCCAAGGCAGTGTTCCATGACCTTGTGATATTCTCTCCAGGAAGATTGGGCTTCTAACCTTCTGTCTGTATGGTGAGGAACACTGGCTTTCTCCACCTCTTACCAACCAGATAATGGCCTCTCACTTATTCTTGACCTGCTCTTGACCAATCAAGGACAGCCACAGATATGAACTCACTCACCCACTGGCTCACAGATAAAGAAAGGTCATTCTTCAACTCAAAAGGTGTCACAGTTAGTAAAGAAAAAGATTTTTGAAAAAAGAGAGATAGGATGACAGGGCAAGAAGAAGCTAAGGATAAATGTTTGTAGGACACCACCCTGAAAGAAAATTTTTTTCTTTAAATAAAAACATACAATTCTCTTCATGCAATTTGCCTTGTAAGCATGAAAGCATACCCACATGGAGGAGGAGGGTTTACAGGATGAGCAAGCCACCATTGTCTTGTTGAAACAATAGCAACTGATGGATAAAGTCAGTGTTCCCACACACACAGACAGAAAGTTAGAAGGTCCTAACCCTAATATACATTAAGAGAGTGTCTCATGCTTGTGGGACAAGCCACAGAAGAGAGAAAATGAACTTTCAACTTCCTTAACCAAAGTTATCTAAACGATTCATACTAAATCTATATGTCTGAATTTTGAACTTATGAAAAGTTATTCCTTCCTACAAAACATCCTGTAAACAAACTTATTTTTTCTTTAATACCCTTCTTCTGCTCTTTATGATATTTCCTGAAGAGAATGGCCTTAGTAATTTGCTAATGACCATGGGAGGTGATCAAGCACCTTCTCTATGGACTCACTGTCTTTGGTGCCTACTATTCCTTGTAGCATTCTCTGCCATGCACCATGCTGCCTTAACTTACAGTCAGTCTATCTAGAAACTAAAGCATTTTCCCAAACCAGGAACACTTATCTCTTAATTCAAAAGAACATATAAAGGCTTTGAGAGTTTGTGTAAACCAAAGCATATGAATAAAAAGTTGTTTTTGCATTCTTTGGACTGGCCAATCCAGTACACAATATGTTACCTAAACTAGGAAGATCTTAATCTTCATTCACATAAGAAATCATCTAATATTTTCATGAACCCTTCCAAAGAGAGAACACTGTCTTTTTTGCACAGAAGAACTCAACTGCACAACAAAAACATTAAAAGGAGACACTGGCAAAAAGTGATATACACATGGCATTCCTGCCCCGAGAGACATGATGAGACTACCCAAAATTACTATTTCATTTTACTTATTGTTTCCAAGAGAGCAGGACTGTTTTCATTTCCCTTGCTCACTTCATTGGTCTCCTCTGTAGGAGGAAATAGCTTTTCCTGAGTTCAAAACTCATTTTACGGCTATCAGAGAAACATTACAAAAGCTCTTAATCAACATTTGTATGGACATTAGATATCTGTGGATATCTGTAATGCAAATAATCAATAATCTTTTGCACATTTGTGCTGCATTGTCAATTACTTTATAACAAAGAACTTGTATGTCTCCCTTACAGCAAAATTCTTCTCTATCTAAAAAACAAAAAAATAAAAGGCAAACTGCAAATAATAAATAATCAATAAGACCTCTTAGGGAAAAACCTTAGAACCTTCCCAAGTACTGAACAGCACTGCTTACTGCCTGGCAAAAATATCTTGAAATAAAAAATTGTGAAGAACGATAAGGTGAAAATATGTTATACACAACATTCAGTGACTACAAAAACACAAGTGAAACACTACAACGAAGAATGCAAGCAATCTGAGATGCAATATACTGGTGAAGCAATGTATGTGGAAAGTCAACACAAAAACACATAACCTTATAGCAAAAGTATACACAGGTGAGGTGCACCATGGCCTCCAAAATGGTGTATATGGATAAACAATCCAATCAGCAAACGTGTTATGCACAATCCTCAACAAAATACTCTAAATTCATGTACTGTTTACATTCACTTTGAACTCAGAACACACGTTAATAACTACATTAATAATAACTTATGTATATGTTGCTGACTATCTTTAATATAAGTATGTACTTTCATTAACAATTTTAGTAGTGGTCATGCAATTATGGAAACCAAATGAAGCCCAGATTAATTTCATTCTTTTAAGTTTCTGGTGTGCAAAGGAAGCATTAATGTGATATGTTCCATAGTTAAGGCATAAAACTAAGATTAATTTGATATCCCATAACAAAATGGCACAAAATCAAAATGAATCTCATCATTTGTTCCTTACAGCACCAAGCACAGAGTAAATGGATTAGTCCCCAAATTCTGAGGCACACAAACAATCTCTAATCCACAAATACTTCCCTCAAAACTTCTAAGTCTTAAGTTAAAGGAATAATCTACACTCTTAATTCAGCATCCAGAGATATATGTGTGAAGGTGAGATATAAAAAATAAGTACACAAAGAAAATAAATGAATAAACTAAGTTGTATGAAATTAACAAAGTGCACCATGTGCTCTACAGTCTGAGAAAAATCAGTAAATATCAAAGAGACATGAAGATGCTATAAGAGAAGCTTATTGAAAGTCCTTCTCAGAAAAATTAAGATAAGGCTAATCTTCCTTAGCTAGTAGCTGTAAGAGCAATATGTAAGAGGCCTTAAACAAAGAGTGGGTAAACATATGCAGTTCTGTTAGCATATGAAAACCTGTTTACAATACTCTACAGAAAAGAAGACAGGGAAAGGATTATCATAGTTCCTGAAAATAGAATAACCATGTGGTGTTCACTTTATGAAAAGAATTTATAATTGATTTTAGGGAAGAGGAAAGATTTATTCATTTATCTATTTACTTACACTCGGTAAAAAAAAAAGTATCAGTGCACAACGGGTAAAACATTACAACACAGTGCAACAGATATTGAGAAATTTGTTTGACCTGCTACATGTTGGTAACCCTGATGTCAATAGGGTGCCATATTGGCTAATTCCAACATATCCTGTCAAATATTTATATGCATGTGTTTATTTGAGTGTTTCACAATATTCACTGTGTGGTTCAAACCTGATGGACCAACCTCAGCCAAATACACTGGTCCGCCCACAACATATGGAGCTGGTCGAGTCATTACCGAATGCATTAGGACTCATTGTGCATCGATATCTTTTTTACTCAGTGTACATCATGAATAATGATTCCTTAATTCTTTAATAGGAGTGTGCATAACTTTCCTAAAACATTTCATATACCAACTATCTCTACTCCAAGTAGCAATGATCCAACAGGGTTATTCAAATAGTCTGTTGAAGAATTTTGCTTGCTAGCTTTCTATCAAGTAAGTCAAGTAGTTATTTCTAATTGACTTAATTAACAATCATGACTGAATGTACGATGTTTCTTTAAATGTAAAAACTACAGAACTTTCACCTACGAAGATTCAGATAGACAAAGCAGATGATACTGGAAAAATTATCAAGATTAATGATTTGCAAGAAATGTAGTTTCACTGCAAAACTACAAATATGATGTACATAGTTGAAATAAAACAAAAAGTTCCACTGGTTGGATGCATGGAGGAAATCTTTTCTCTATTCTCCACCTCTCTGTTACACCTGTCCTTTCCTTTTCTTCCCTCCCTCACTCTTGTAACTCATTTTATAACTTTCCTTTTCTTCCCTCCCTCACTCTTGTAACTCATTTTATACCTTACTCTTCCTACATATCTACACAAAAATAGTGATGGAGTACTTAACCCAGGGAGCTTTTAAACTGTAAACAAATGGAAGGAGAGACAAACTTTCTGCCATGAATGTTTGCACTAATATGATGGAGTAAAACTCCTGAACTTGAAAAAGTTATACCTAACATTAGAGAACAATTATTCCTAAGCATTTCTGAGTTGGTAACATCCTACAAGGTACCTAGGTCTGACATCAAAACCTGATTCCTTTGATTTATGAGAGACATATGTTCATATACAATGGATATATTAGGAACAAAACATTATACATGTATAACAAAAATACCACTCATAGCTTCTTTCCATTCAACCACAAACTCTAACACACTGCATTTCCATTATACATACACAGTCATGAATTCTCCAAGGTAAGATATCACACTTCCTCAGTTATCAACTAGTACACTTATAATATTTAGCTTTCATACCAGTGATGATGTACTGGCATTTTTTCATGTCTTTTTCTTACCTATATAATGGCTTTAGGTGCTCATAATCCCAGTAGCTCAATTCTGAATGAAGCTCACTCGGACGTTGCTGACCATAGCATTTAGCGTTAAGCCCCTTCATAGAGCCCTGTCATCCATTCATCACAACTCAGATGTGCACTCAAACTACAGTACACACCAACTGATCTTTGCTAACTGCCCTTGCTCTTGTCTCTCAAAAGGACGTAAATCTCAAAACTGGACAAAAATCTTATTACTAAGCAGTGGATTTTCACACTATTCTCAAGTATAAGTGGGTTTTCTTTCTATTAGAGGCTAGCACGTTTATGAAGATAGTGACAACAGAAAAAATCAAATAATCTTATAATGGATTTCACAACCAATATTACCTCATAAATCATATACAATGTTATGTTTAAGTATCTCATTTTCTTCTGTTTTCTAACAATGGCTTCAAGTGTATAACATTTACAATGATCAAATACTGGGTCTGCATGACTGTATGACATAATATTTAACATGAGGCTGGAGGCACACAATTCCAACAGAATATCACTGAATCATGATTTATTCTGATTGTTCCAATGCCCTGATAGTAACAGAGTTTAACTAGCAAACATCTCAGCAAAATACTCAACAAAACAACAGGCAAATATAGGGAAAAAATTTAGTATAATCTGAAGGTGTGGCATTAAGTAGTTACGGCATTCAGTAAATAAAGAAAGCAATCTGAAGTTATATTTCTAACAGATCTGAAATTAGTCATTGGCAGGTGTCCCTTGCAAATTCATGATGTGTAATAAAGCCTAACATAGTTTATCTTAGCTCTTTTTCATGTCTTGAACACAAAAATCTTCTTACTGACAGAATTAAGCTCTATTAAATGAAATAATTAAACTGAATTAACACATTATTATAGTAAAAAGCTAAGGATATATTCAAATCCCTATGTATGTATATCATAAATATAATCATATAAACAGAGCAGTGAAAGAAATAATGGACTCTGAACACAGCTGATGTAAAAGGCATAAATAGATCACAGAAAGATTAGTGTGAAGCCCTACTGTTGTGAAGTTCTGGTTATTGACTTGGAGGGGGATGGTGTTGGTGATGGGGTCTGGGATAAAATCTCCATTAAAACCTTTAATACACAATTAGAGACCAATCACATAAACAAAAAACACCAACTACTCACTTCAGTACAAATTATTTTGGCAATATGGCCCACTAGCTACTGTGTAGTAAGTGTTAATTTCACTTTTTATCTCAAGCCTCTCAATTGCTTTATCAAACCACACAAAATATGTGCTGCAAAGATCCACAACTACTTGTAGCAAAAAGACAGCTCTAGGGCAGGAGAGAGGCTTGGCATTAACTAGTAAGCTTGCAGGGAAAGCTCTCAGCTTAAACAAAATAAAAGCATATCACTTGCTCCACAAACCCTTTTGTTCAAAATCTCAAAGGCAGATCCACTAGTTGGTTTAAAAAGTGAATGAATTCTCTTTGTATCATCATGCTTTGCATAATGATATTATTTATTTCAGTTGTTTCTTAAATATCATGGTAAGAATGATTATGATGGGTTTGTGGATCTACCTCTGGAAATATAAATGAGCAAGCAAGCAGACTAGGGCAAGCAGCGGCAAGCACAGACAGGGCCGATGGTGGGGGGAGGGGCATACCCGTGGGTGAGGCGTCTTGGCCAGCTGACAGGTAGCCAAGGTAACTGTCCTGAAACTCTGCCAGGCCAGCCAGAGCATCAGATTGGTAGGCCTGGGGCTGGTAGCTCGCGCCAGCCGAGGCGGGATCAGCCCTTGGGGTGGAGGGGTTGTTGCCACCCCCTCTGGACCGTCCACCCCCAGAGTTAGCCCTGCCCCCCTTGTGTGTGTGCGAGAGGTGGTAGGACAGACCCTGTCTGGTCTTGTAGCGAGCGCCACACACTGCAAGTCAAAACCAACATTCCCTGCAGCCCGCACTTCCCTCAACAGATTACCTTAGAGTAACTCCAAAAAGAAAAAAAAACCTGTTCGGTTCTTTAGGGAAATCAAATATAATATCAAAATATTAGCTGTCATTACCCTTCAGTGAAAATTCTGTTTCCTGAATAGCTTCACTTAACCTCTGAACCAATGATAAGGCCTCTAAAACAATTAAATTTTCAGCAATGACTTCCATAATTTAAAAGAATTTATGCAATAGCTGAAACATACACGATAACCATCAAAAACTTGTGACTGAATACGTAAGATTCGTTCACGGCCATGTCTCTCATGTGTGGCGAGGCTTAAGCAGGACACAGAACTCTAGTGTACATGGAAATCATTTGAATTCTAACAAACTGTCTCTGTTAGCATGGTTCCCTTGGCTGAATATACTCCACTAAATAAATGACATCCAAACTCTCTCATGAAAATATGAGTGATTTTTCTCAATAATCTCACATATATGTCCACACATATATTCTAATATTCTGATAAAGCTTTATAATCACCGGTACAAAGTGATTAAAATGTGTCAAATCTTGCTCAGTTCATAAAGTTTTTTCTATTAGTATATGTGATATAAATTCACTGGAGGCCAATTTTTTGACAGGTTAATCAGTTTGAAAAATTTGAGAGATTAAGTCTTTAAATTCTGAGAGGAAAGCTCCTCTTAGGATATGTTACATATGAGAGGGTTTTCAAAACAGAGAACAGCACCATGAAAATTTGAGAATTTTGAAATTCATACTGCAAAACATGAAATATGAAATAAAAATGTAGGTTAAAAAAATTATACAAAAAGAAATAATAGTAATTTTGAGAGACACAGGATATATATATATATATATATATATATATATATATATATATATATATATATATATATATATATATATATATATATATATATTACATAACAATTATGCAAGATATTTTCATTCTTTATTTAAATTTGCTACATAATAAACTTCAAACCATGTCATGAGAAAAATATGACAAAACTCATGTAAGTTAGAAAAATGAAAACAAAATCAATCAACCTGTAAACATATGTCTTACACAAAAAGAAAAATATTTTACAATATCTGTATTAATGTAAACGGAGAAAATAAAGAACCTGAAAAACTGCTATGCAATTTTTGGATTATTTTGGATGACTTTGGTCATCCTTTAAGATACTACCACAGAAGAGACTGTTCTTCCTCCTACTGATGGTCCTTATTCTTTGATACATGTTCTAATGTTACCCTGTACTTCTACCCCTTTCTTTTTTGTATTCCTAATATTTTGTCTATTCTTTGGACACGATGGCTAAGGCAGTTTCCACTCTTCATTTTTTCATAGTATAAGCAAGTGATGACTGTGTCATATTTTGTGATACCTAAATCAACTTGCAGATTTGTTCAGCAGATGCTTTCTGAGCTGCTGGTGGGTTTAAAACATTTAAAGGTAGGAAAATGGTCAATAATAAAAAATTTCTAATTAAGATCCTGTATGCATCACCTGGTTTTGAGTAAACAAAAGGGTTCACAGGAAAATGAATGAATAAATATAATAATGATGTGTTCTTATGCTTGAGCAGTCATATAAGCTCCAAAATGTTCATATTCTCTAGATATATTCTAGTTCTTGTCAGCCCTAAGTTACACAGTTCTTAGCTATTCACACTACTTACCTATAGTAGGAAGTAATACATAGCACTTGCATTACATTTGAATCACATTTTATAACGACAATAATCATTGCATTATACAGTATGTACATACTGTAAAAGAAATAAATGATTTAATAAGCAAATGCATCCAAATCAGGAAAAACAATCTATAAGGTAAGTGAGACAATGCAGGTTATGGGCTTGCTGCAAGAATGTTTGTAATCCTTTTCATTACCACAAATTTATATAATGTATGAAACTTTCACCTTCTGCACCTATATAACCTAAACAGTGAAAATAATGCAAGGTATTACCCAATATCATTTCTATTAAAAGAAAGGCAAACTGATTGTGACTTTTTCCGTCACTTTCAGTAATCTGAATCTAAGATGATAACCTATTTACAGTTTCTACCCCAAAATTACAAAGCACAATAATGCTTTTAAATAATACTTGTGAAGAAAAGTCAGTATCAAGGCAAACATTTCAACAAATGCCAGATCTGATCAGTACAACCGGTCCCCAATGTACAATAGGGTTACATTCTAGTAAACCCATCGAAAGTCAAACATTTAAGTCGAAAAATACACTTAATATGGTTGTTTACACTCATGATCATGTAGCTGACTGGAAGCTGCAGCTCTGCCACTGCACAGCATATCACTAGCCCATGAAAAGATCAAAATAAAAAATTCAAAGTACGGTTTCTCCTGAATTTATATCTACATCACACCATCATAAAGTTGAAAAATCGTACATTGAACCATCAAAAGTCGGGGAATAACTATAATGCTTATGCACAGAAAATTTGAGGTTAATATAGTTATCTTCTCTAGACAGATGTAAGTTCTGAATGATAAAAAAGAAATTCCTCTATTGCACGGTGAGACACATGATTATCTGAGAAAGCATCAGCTAGATGCACGGTTAAAGCACTATTTCACCCCAAAAATGGGGTGCATCCATGACAATGCACCTCCTTTGAGTGTCATAAAGCATTTGATGTTAGCAGATGCTCCTTCACAGAGATTCGATGATCATATGGTAATCTGCCATGCCTGATGTGCCTAAGTATGGACGTACAGTAACATAGAGCAGCAAATTAACCAATCATTCACTGAACACTAACATGTACCTCATCCCTGTTACTATCTGGAATCAAAAGACAGTGTTCTGAAAAAGACAATAGGAGAAAAGAAAATTATTTGAATACTAAAAGGGCTTTGCCTACATTAGAGAAAGGATTTTTCAGCCTTCAAATTACAAAATTTTCACCTATAGAAAGAGCCCTATGAGCATTTAAGAGCATATCCCCATGACAAAAGAAGGAATTAAAAAAAAAATCCTAGGAAGATGAAAGAAAAAAGCTTATCCTCGATAGCATCAGGTTCCCCATTCCAGACCATTCTCTTGTGAAGACAGCCTATCCAGTGTCACATAAGAAAGATCAACCACACCCAGAGGTAATGTGAAACAAAGGAGCATGTCAAATTACAAAAGAAACCATGCTAATCTCACATGATGAGAGGTTTCTTAAAAATAAAAGCCAAGGAAGACACCACTCTATTTCATCACAGGTTCAAGCAAACAGCCCTGAATGTGAAAGGAGTACCCACTTCTTGATCAAAATGGAAATATTCCTTAAAGAAACTAGAAAACCAAACACATATTCTCAAAGAAATTTTCTGAGATCATGAAACTGTCTGTGATTATGAATTGGACAAAGAATGATGCCTCAAAGGAGAAAATTTTCAGGCATATATGAAAATTATTTTAACCTAAATCATCTATCCTCTGATTATCAAATAAAATTTGGGTGATCTTTATATTTAGAGATCTCCTTCCTGCCTGCAAGACTATGAGGATCAATTTTCATAAAAAAAATTGCACAGCCATATTACCCATTAAGCTGATAGTAAAAGATTCAAGAATTTCAACAGCTCCCCAGTAATATGAGATGAGGAAGTTACAGTTTCCTTTATCAGAAAATATCTACTCCATGGGGGTCTAGAAACAATAATGTCAAACTGCACATCCAAAAGACTTATGCAAAGCACTTGTATACAAACAAAAAAAAGTTGTGGAATAGCAAGAGTAAGGTTAACAGGTAGCATAGAAGGGAATATAAAGTCCTAGCTGCCCAACTCATTATCTAAAACTAATTTCAATACCTATGAGGCACCTGTAAGTTTAGATGTTATTAAACAATGAATTCTACAAATCATACAATGGTGGTATCTTTAAGGGCAGAAAGAAAAAGAAAAAGCAACAAGTTATCAACTGTATACTGCACAATATATATACATGGATTGAAGGATGTCAAAGAGGAAATTCACACCAAGTGTAAAGAAAAGTCATTCATCCAGGAGGAAACAGTGAATTCAATCAGACAAGAATCTGAAAAGAATGGAGCTGCTTACAGAGAAATGGGCAAGAACAGTTCTAGGAATATATAAATAGAGAGCCAGCAAACTGCTGGGGAGCCATAATATTTGTCCTTTGTATGTCTGGTGTGATGCACTCTTAGGTAAATGACTCTAAGCTGCTGATAGACATTAAACCCAACAGCAAACATACACAATAACTGGAAGGATTCAGATTTGACTTAACAACAAAAGCCAAGTGGGTTACTCTTAAGTCTTAAACGAAAAAATTTTCTCAGGCAAGACCTGTATGATCAAGAAAGCTACAGTAGAAATATCATGTCCTGATATTTTGTAAAAATATATCAGGACATACATACCTTCTGTAAGACAATGCATAGTGCCACAAATACCCCTAAGTTCATTTGAACTAAATTGAAAGACTGGGATTAGAAATCTTAATTCTGGAGTTCTATCATCATATGTTGTACATTCATTTCAAATAATTTCCAAGGATTATCTTCCTTTCTAATAATTTCATTTTGATGTATGAGTTTCACTGGTCTTCATTTACTCTGCCCTTTTAGGCTACAATCTTTTTATTTCCAGGTTTGTTGGGTTTTGTACTTTAACTATCAGCACATTTTCCTTTGCTGCTCCCACTCTGTTCATGACTACTCTTTCCATACTTCTTCACTCTCCACTGCTATCCACTTTCTGTTATCAACCTTAATGTCTTCTCTTTGTATCCCTCTCTGTGCAAATTCTTGTTCTTTGCACTTACCATTTTCATTTATGTTTCCAATCTCTTTCATAAGGTTCCTGCATTTTTCCAATCTCTTTCATATGGTTGCAGCATTTTTCTTCCACAAAAGACTCACACATAATCATTACCTAGCTCTTATTCCAGGAGGTGTAAAATTCTGCAACTGTTTCCCCATTTGAATTCATTATGTCTATTACAGTGTCTAAAGACATTTGGGTGGTTGAACCTACTGCTAGCTTTCTAGCAACCTTTTGTTTTGCAAGTGCCTACTCATGAGTATCTAAAATGAAATTCTACTGGAGATGTAAGGGTAGTGCATGATGGTCACTGCTTATCTTGCTTGATGATGATGCTGCTTCTCTTAGTGACCATTTCTTAGGTATAACTATAAATTCTACGTTTATCCAGGGCTAGCTTTAACAATGAGTTTAGTCTTCTTTTAAGCGTTCCTGTAATCACTCCATCTCTCAATTCTACTGGAATTGCATTGAATAAGCTTTCAAGTTTCTTTACTATACCACTGTAAATTTTCATCTGATGCCTTTTTGTTATCTTCTTAGGAATAGTTTCTAATTTGATATTTCTGTATTTTCCTTGTTGAGAGGCTTTCATGATCAAGATAACATTTTCTATGCCTTCTATTTGCTGCCAAGCATACATTATCATGTAATACTCAGTCCTTTCCAGACACAGCTTCTGGTGATAGTTTATGTGCTTAAGTATACCAATACCTCTTGTAAATTTTTTTGTATTCTTCTAACACTTGTACTTCCAACTGTTTAACTGATTACTGCACGATATGGCAATATTCCATTCTACAACTTCATATCAGCTTTCTGTTACTGGTTGTGAAAGATCTTATTATCATACTAAACATTATATGGCTTGAAAGCACCATCTTAATAAGCTCCTAAAATTCAAATTCTATATTTTTAGTAACTAACAAGGCTTTGACATAAACAATTTCTTTCTGTTGGGCTTCTGTGGGAAGGTGCTGATAAACAACTGATTATTCCATAACTTAATTGTTCAAATTTCTCATCAAATTCCATTAGGTCCTCCTCTGCTCATTTGTACACCAAAGTAAAAGGGGGAACTGGAGAAGGATTAAGGAGTATGGAATAAAAGACTGAGTATTGAGGCCTGAACATTCAGGAGGGTGAAAACAGTGAATGAGACGGAATGTACTGAAGCACTGAAATATACTGAAAAGGGGGCAACATGCTGTCAATGATCTGAACCATGATATACAAATCCGTTAGG